>NC_046614.1:2739805-3041672 GCF_900324465.2 Anabas testudineus | reverse complement strand
CAGTAGTGATGATGATGAGCTATTTCATTTGTCCCATACTGATTTTATTAGACTGACCTACAGGTCACAAGCTTGCTTGTCTAAATGACACCTGACTACCTCACCAACCATCCCCAGTATGTCTGCCTGCAGAACTGAACATGAGGGATGGCTCTGTTGTGGGCTGGAGATGGACCCTCTACATGTTGTAGCTGAGAGAAGGATGCTGTCCAAACTTCTCTCCATCCAGGAAAATCCCTCCCACCTACTACACAGAGTGCTCTGTAACTGACAGGGGGAGGCTAACTGACAATCATCAAAATCATTACTTATGTCATATTTATGCTATCACTCCACCCTGGTCTGTTACCGTTGACCTTTTTTATCCATACTTAGACATTCTTTGTATATACTGGTAAGCTCAGTACCAGAGCGACACTTATTCCCCACAACTCATACCTGTAGTTTATGCTAACTTTAGTTAAACACATCTAGAGTGAGACACAATATTAAGACTACCTTTTAATATTTGGATGGACCCGTTTTCAGCATGGGCTCAGTAGGTCAGCAGATACATAGCCTTAACAGTGTGCAGACTGACCCAGAGACCCAAGATCAGGTCCAGAGTCTCATGCTCCCCTGGGTTTAGGCAAGAAAAGTACTTTCATTAGGATTAGAGACACTTAGTGTTTTAGGTTTTGTCAAATGGGATGGTTGAGTATTCTATATATATAATGTTCTATACAATTATGCTTTGTAAGGTCTTAAACCTTACACTGCCTTGAGATGACTTCTGTTGTGATTTGGTGCTATACAAATAAATTTAATCGAATTGAATTAAATTCCAATGCAATGTGTGTCGATGTGTTTATCTATTAACCTGGTCCAAAGTCTTTCCCTGATTTTCACCCAGTGCTGTGAAAATCTAATCCAACCATAAAAACACTGCAAGATCAGATATTTTTGAGGAAAACAAAACAGGCTGTTATACATTTGATTTAGCCCTACCTGCATATTCAATATGAATATTTCTTTACCTGCTGCAAATTAATAAATCCTCACAAAGTATAAAGTAACAGCATCATGAAAAGTAACCAATGACTAAAAGCATAATGACTGAAACTTAAACTGAGTTTCACTAACTACTAAAATAAAATAAATGACTAAAATGTGAAATTAATTACAGTTTCCATAAAATGATGATGACTAAAACAAAATTTAAAATTCCTGTCAAAATTAACACTGGTTCCCTAATACAAATACTCATTTTGTGTCTCGACCATAGTGTGTGTGTGTGTGTGTGTGTGTGTGTGTGTGTGTGTGTGTGTGTGTGTGTGTGTGTGTGTGTGTGTGTGTGTGTGTGTGTGTGTGGATGTGAGAGAGCAAGCGAGAGCACTGTACTGTATCTAGCCAGGAGTACCTGCATGTATAAGACGAGGAGCACAAATATTCATCTTTGATAAAGGAGCTGGTAGGTGTATTAAATGCCAACTTAAAAATAGTGATATAAACGAGATGTTTTGCAAGAAGTTTGCAAGAAGCCTGAGTAAAATGATTAGAAACCCAGACTGTAATTAGACTTAAAAGAAGTGGTTTTGGTTGATGAGTATTCTGTGTATTTACACCAAAGAACATTTCTAAAGTATCTAAAGCATCACACAAACTTGTGTTTGTGGCGGATGTGAAATGTATCAACACAACAAATGATCTGAACTTACAAAGCACTTTTCTAACCTAGCAGGCGCTCAAATGCCTGTTAGGTAGGCATTCATCCATTCACACACTGATGGCATAGCTGCCATGCAGGACACTTTAACATGTGACAGGAGAAACCAGGAATTGAACCACCGATCCCAAGACTGGTAGATGACAGTGCTACCTCCTGAAGCACAGATAGTACACCAAAGCATAATGTTCTGTATGTCTGTGTTCATAGTGATGATGTCAGTGATAAAAGTGTAGTGATAAGATTGCTGCTGTCTATGCAGGAGACAAGGGTTCGCACGGAGGCTGTGGCCTACCTTCAGTAGTGGTCCTTAGGCAAGACCTCCTTATGCCTACTCTACCTCTGCCTTGCACCTTGTACCATTGTAGGTTGCTTTGAATAAAAGCATCTGCCAAATTACTAAATGTACCTGAGCTACTATCAATGTTCTAATAGTTATTTTTAGTTTTAAATTTAGTCTTACCTCCGTGCTGGTATCATCCAGTCATAAGTAAGGTTTCTGCATGAATCTAAAATATTCAGATGCTGAAAAGTTTAATTTATGTTAAAACTTAAGGAGAAAACCACTTCGAAAAGCAAATTAAATGTTAAAAAGCAAATGTTGATGAGCTACACTGCAAATTAAACTTTTAGATATTAACTGTCAATTTTTTTCATTCTTGCTGTAAACGTTTTATATGTGTTGTACTGCAAACATTCTACTGTGAAAAAAATGAAAAAAATTACAATAATTTAATTTAATTAAGAAATGACAAAATAGTCAGTGATCACTGTAATGATTTTATACACCAAGTATTGGTATTATCTGCTCTTCTTTTAAAAACAAGGACATTTCTAAGCGACTGAAACTTCTGAATAGCAGCATACATATAGTCCAGATCATTAACTAACTGCTGACTGTGTGCTTTGCACGCCAATCTAAACAAACTTTTCTCAATCCTTACTAGAGAAGAGCTCTTCACCAATCAGGTTTAAGTCTGGCTGAGTGAATAATGATGTTTGTTGGGTAAGGAGAAAGTAGTGTAAAATGTATAGTGATGAGATTTCATGGAATACTTTGTATTGTTGCCCCTGGAGACTGCTGCTACTATGGAGTAGGAGGCAACACTTTGCTATGATTATTGCATTATTGACTCTGTACAGTATGTTAATGGATGGATGGAGGACATTACCCTAGTATACATTTTTAAAGTAAAGACTGGTTTATGTCCTTCTATGTCCACCAGAGGACAGTATGGCTCAGCCTTCATGCCTCCTTGTTAAAAAAGAAAGTAGATTGCTCTTACCAAGAAGGCCAGATGTCTGCTGACTGTTCAGTGCACTACTGCTGCAGTTATGAAATCACACCAGCAGGTGACTTATGAAAGTCATCTGAATGAATGAATGAGTAAGAATAAGAATATTCCAATAATAGCATCAGACATCTGTGCAGCACTGAAATCAAATGAACCATAGATTTTTGATGGTTTAATGTTTTCTCCTTGACTTAGATTTTTGCTTGCCTTGTAAGTCACTTTAAATAAAAGCATCTGCCAAATGACTAAATTTAAATGTAACTGGGGCCTTGTTTGACATATGGCTGGAAGGTGTGCAGGCTGATGCTTCCTGTTTGTAACTGAGTAACTGTAGATCCCGCAGTATCAATCATTTTGACTTTACAGTGGCTGTCTACATAGCTACTGTGTTGCTGGCCCTAAAAACCCGCACAATATTTTGTGTCTTAGTTGTTCATCTTTTCTCTTTTAACTTTCCACTGACCGTAACTGGCCAAGCCGGATGGCTGCCCATTCTGCTGGAGTTTTCTTCCATCACCTATTGCTGATGAAGAAAGTTTTCAATACAATTCCATCCATCATCTTAACTGTCTCAGGGATGCTAAAGCCAATCCCAACTGTCAGAGAGCAAGATGCAGGGCATACCCTGGACATCAGTCTATCGCAGGGCTAACATATAGACTCAAAATATTCACAACATTCACACGTATGCAAAATTTAGAGTCACCATTTAACCGTAATAAGGTAAGGTCTTGACCTTACAATGTACAGTGCCTTGAGATGGATTTTGTTGTTATTTGGTGGAAGCTGCTATAAGAGAAAAACAGATACCACCTGTCATTCTTTCTACTTTTTAACAACTTTGGTCCAAAGTAGTTTATTTATTAAATTTTTACTAACCCATTTCCATGTTAATACTGTCTCTCTTTTTACCAAAAACATTCTGTGGAAAACATCACTTTGGTTAAGTAAGGTAAGATAAAACACTGGTTAAGCTAAGGCAATGATTGTGGTTTATATTTAACTAATAATGAAGTGTCTTGTGTCATATATCAAGTCCACTTTTGACCTTTTAAATATTCAAACCTAACCGTGATCTTTCCCTAACCCTGTGTGGGGTGTTATGCAAGCTGTTGCATTGGAAAACAATATCGGGAAATTAATTAAAATCAGAAACGATATATTGTCAGTGAATACTTACCAGACATGTTACATATAATCATTTTGTGGATTTTCAGATAAAGGTCAAGAAAATTAAACAATTGCAATATCCTTTATTATGAACATGAGCTCAACGTATTGCATGTTGTTAGTGTTTATTTCATAACAGCAACAACAAAGTTGTAGGCAATTTGACATGTTGCTTCATTTTAAATCTAAGCAAAGCTCATCCAGAGCTCATCTATGAGCCTCATTAGAGAAAACAGGGGCTTGTTTTCATAAATACTACTAAGCTGAAATCACATTTTGACCTTTGGCATATCACTATGTTGATAAGAGTCTGTGTGAGAAAGCCAGAGGCCTGACAGTGAAAACTCCTCATTATAGATGGATAACACAACTCTTACACTACTATTGCCTCATTACTTCACTGTACAGCACATGTAGAAATGTCCAAAATAAAAAAGAGAGAAGTGGCAGTTTAAGCAAATGTCTAGTCAGTTAGGGATATTTAGGTTTTATTGGATATTTGTTATATTATCAAATTGAAGTCCATAAGTTGAATGTGAATAAACCACGAAAACCATATTTTCATTAGAATTTATTATTCATGTCTTATGAAGAAGATATTTTCCTTTCTAAGTTCAGCTTTTATTTAGTCTAATAAAGAATAAAAAACACAGGTACATTCCAATACAATAGCACACTCATAGTTATTTTCAAAATATTAGGATTAGACTGAAGCTGAAAAGAAAGTGAGACTGATTCCATTGATCCTTCTGCTGACATGAGCTGAGGAAGAAGTGAGGAGCCATGTTGGCTAAATTGAAAACAACTCTGGAGTTCATCGACCACACTTGGTGGTGGTATTTGTGAGTCAAGTGGCTACTTGCATGAAGTATTTCTGGTAGATCTCATTGTTGTCTTCTAATGCTGCTATTGAAATGCATTAAAGATATTCAAAGTCTATGGTACTGTGTGTAGGATTTATCAAATGTTCACCTGAACGAATAAAAGAGTAAAATTTGTCAAGTTGTCAACTAGAGTTACTAAAGTATAATTGTTTAGACTGGTAAGGGAGTTTACCTCTAAGTGTAAGCCTGTGATAGATCTCTCCAGTGTGTAGACCCCTTTCACACAGTGTATCTCATGGCAGTAGGAATTGCTGCCATGAGACTAGAATAACTATGCTGTGCACTGTAGTGACAGCAGTGGGTTATCAAAACTTAAAACACTGCAGTGAGTTAGAAAAACAGTGGGTTTTTGTGTTTGCAACCTACTACGAATAGATAAACTATTTTGATTTGATATCCTGTAATGGCTGAATTACCAATTGAAAGTTGCAGCCATATGAGCTGTTACTTCAGTTAAGTAATAAGTTAAGTAATTGATTTGTTTCTTCTGATTTCATAGATAGATATAATTGAGTGTCATCTGCATAACAATGGTAATGTCTAGTGTTTCCTAATTATATTCTCTAAAGGAGAAATATATAAAGTGAAAAGAATTGTTTTAAGCACAGAACCCTGTGAGCTGTATCACTAACATTTGTTTGGATGGCAGACTCATCGTTAACATAAAAAGAGTCTGTTTTTATAAGATTTAAACCAATTAAGTCCTGTGTTTTTTTAATCCCAATGACATGATGGGATATTCACAAGGAGGGTAAGCCTTATGGAGTATGTCAATGACCATCTCCATTGTCATTGCCTAAAGTCCAGTGTAAAGTGTCAGTGTAAAGGAGCCCAGACCAAGTACTGAGTGTATAATTAAAATTACTTCTCAGAAGCCACCATTTCTGCATTGTAGATTCTTTTTTGATTGATCTAAAATATTTTAAATGTTATAAAACTAGATCATATGAGAGTTTAACTTATTTACAATATTTAATTAAATGAGATGCACGTTTACATGTTTGTGAAGAGCAAGGGCATCAATAGTAGCAGACACAGTATTTAGCTAGATGGTCATTTCATGTTGACAGGAGGACATGCTAATATGTGAGTCCTGCTGACTACTAAATCCATGGGTTAACCCTGGACCTGCTTAAGACCTGTTAACAATATCATAGCCATTCCGTGTAAGATACCAGTAGAAAATTAAGTATGCAGAAAATGAAAAAAAGAAAACAAAAACAATATCCTTGTGAGAGGAATGACAGATAGTGACAGTGAGACAGAAAGAGACAGTGAGAGAGAGGCAGTCAGCAAATGAGATAAAGATAGAGAATGTATGTCAGCCAGACTGAGGAGACAGAATAAGCTGAGCGTTGCAATTCCCAACTAGGAGGCAGAGTGTGTGTGTGTGTGTGTGTGTGTGTGTGTGTGTGTGTGTGTGTGTGTGTGAGTAGGTGTGTGTGTGTGTGTGTGTGAGAGAGAGAGAGAGAGAGAGAGAGAGAGAGAGAGTGAGAGAGAGAGAGAGAGAGAGAGGGAGAGAGAGAGAGAAAGGTGAAGAGAGAGGGGATGGGAGGGTGAGACAGGTGAGGAAACAATCAGAGAGAAAGAGAGGCATGCAGTCTGTAGCACAGAAAGGAGGACAGCAGTATATATCCCTCCTCTCCTGCATCTATCTGGCTGCTCTCTACCTCTCTTTTTATCTTTCCATCTCTCCTTCATCTGTCTATTGGTTATCCGATCTCCTGCACGGTTGGTACATGACTGATCCAGCGGAGGATGCTGAAGTTCCGTGTGGACAGAAGAGTCAGGTAGGTGGAGGGAGAAAGGAGAGTGAGGGCGAGATAAGGAAGAAGAGGTGAGGAGGAGGGGAGGTTGACACAAAAGTGTACAGCCAGGAGCTTGGAGGTCAGAGATGACTGCAATGCAGTGCCAGCAGGAAACACAGGGGATCCATAAGCCCGCTGTGTTGTATGGGTGATGAGACGAAATGTTTGCAGTGTAGTGGTTAGTGTGTGTGCGTGCGTGTGTGTGCGTGTGTGTGCGGGTGTGTGTGTGAGTGTGCCGGTGTGTGTCCGGCTGGTGTGCTCAACAGTAGTGCAGTGCTACATCAGCAGCAGGAATTTAAAGCTGTTGGTCTGACTTGTCTAAATGTCCTTGCCGTGGTATTTACTCATTTGTGACTTCGCTACATATCAGCTTTTAGCCAGCAAGTGAGACCAGCATCTTTTCACATCATGTTGACAAATTTTTAGTTTTAGTATCAGCATTACTTTAGCCAAGGCTGAATCAGTCTATCAATTGATTCAATTACAAGTGAGTATAAATATTTATTGATATTTGTTGATTTTCTTAATACCTAAAAAGAAATTTGAAGGTCTACTTATTGGCACCATCCAGATCACCCACACCTCATAGTCTTCTTTGGGAGGTTGAGCACACTAAGTTATAAACAGATTCTACTAAAGCTTCATTCTAAACTCGGTCAGCTCAGGAAAACAATGGTGAGAGTCATATTAAAAGCTTGTAAGTGGACTTTTGATATAATCACAATTTTCTAACTCAATTCCTGGATTTGTGTTATTTGTGTTACATACCACATATGTAAACTAAGTTGAATAGTATTCAAACTGGGTTTGTAGGTTATTTCTGAAAATAACCATACTGGGTTATGCACACACAGCCAGCCACAAACGCTCACTTCAATCAATTACTTGCAAGATAAACTGCTAAGACCTTAACCTTGCAGCAACCAGTCCCCACCAAAACGGGCTTCCTGTAGCTGCCCACATCAGGTTCAAAGCCCTGACCCTTGCCTACAAAGTGGTCAACTCAACAGCACCTACCTGAGCTCCCTTTTGCGGGTCTACAATCCCTACCATGTGCTATGCTCTGCCAGCCAACAACTTCCCCTGACCTCACCCTTTAAAATTCAGAGGCTAAATCTTTCAGCTCTGACGTTCCATGATGGTGGAACGAATTACCCACCTCTGCACGCTCAGCAGCCTCACTCCCAACTTTCCAAAATCTGCTGAAAACAAAAATAAAACCTTTGAAAAAATGTTTGCATAAACAGATCTCCCTAAAACACTTTAATTTTAAGTTTCTCCTTGGCTTAGATATTTTTGCTTGCCTTGTACCTCACTTGTAAGTCGCTTTGGAAAAAAACTATATATACTATACTTTCAGCAGGCATTTCCCACACAATATGGATTTAACACACACTTAGTCTGTTTATTCTGTTGTGATTGTGTTTCTGAGATTCAGTTATGATTCAATAGAAACCAGTGACCACTGAATATGAAGACTAATTATCATTACCATTGGCAGTAAACAAAAGGCCTGTTCTCAAGACTAACAGGGACTTCACACATTCCAGCATTCAAAACAAACCCAGTGCTTGTTTGGTTGTGGTAGTGTGGTAGTATTAAGTCATTCTGTGAGTGTGTGTGTGTATATGTCATGTAATGGCAGATGCCTGCCCACCCTGAGCCTGGTTCTGCTGGAGATTTCTTCTGTTAAAGGGAGTTTTTTCTCTCCACTGTCACCTAGTGTTGCTCAAGCGGGTTTGTTGGGTTTTCTATATCATGTCTATAGAATTCTGTATACATATATTTTGTGAGGTCTTAAATCTTACACTGTAAAGATCCTTGAGATGAAATCTGTTGTGATTTGGCACTATACAAATAAAATTGAAATTGAATTGAATGTGTGTGTGTGTGTGAGTGTTTGTGTGTGTGTGTGTGTGTGTGTGTGTGTGTGTGTGTGTGTGTGTGTGTGTGTGTGTGTGTGTGCGCGCACACGCACATTTACGTGTGTGTCACACACACACACTCACGTAGTGAGCCCCTAGGCTGTGAGTTTGCCTTAATGGAGCTGGGAATTCTCAATATTCTAAAGTACTCTTAGACTGGTGCTACTCTGATCAGTTGGTGGATCACCAGTGTGTGATGTCATCAGTAATTGGTATGATTATCCAGTGCTTCTGTAACATTCTATGCCTTCATGTCAACATATCAAAAAAGAAAAGGTTCTACACTACAACTCTTCCCACTGCACTATAAACAAATGCATCTCAGGTTTCTGCTCGAGGTTCCCAAATTAATATTGTGATTGTGATGCAGAATGTGCAAATTTAAATCCTGACTTGTGGTAAACTACATTAAACTTATAAATAATCTTTAATCTTGTTGGCAATTCCCTTGTATATCTTCTTTAAAATGTTGTCCCCTTTTGTTTTCAGTCAACATGACCTCAGTGCACCAGCTGGACCAGCAGTGAGCCCGATCCAGCTGGTCAAGCCTCCAACTGTATATTCTTATCTACAGTAAGTTTAATAAAATCACACCTTATGAGTATTTTTTTCAACTACATGTATTCACATCTATCTGCACACTGCACAGTACACACTCCATGTGTTGGCTACTGTTGGTGGTGCTGTATATCAGTATTTACATATAAAGGATCATATTGCCACAGATGTACACTATGCTAATCTGCATAGGCACTACCAGGCCCAACCCATCTGTGAATGTTACGCACTTATGTACAGAAAGACACTTAAAATTATTTATTTTTCCTTCTCAATATGGGATTAGCCCAAATGGCTTCATATATTCTAAAGCCTATTTGCTTCAAGCTGTCTACTCTAGGTCACTGCCATAATTTCAGAACAAATAGAAAGGCTTAACTGCTGTGATGTGACAAAAACAGAGGCTATCTGAAGTGCACATGTGAAACAGTTTTAGTAGTCTACAAGTCCACACCTGACTGCAATGGAATGAATGTAAATGCTACCAATCATCCATCACTAACCCTCAAAGTACTGCCTAGGTATGTACACTGTTTTACTGGTCTAACAGGCCTCTCACTGCTTAGGTTTGCCTATCATATCTACTCCTGTTGACATGTTTACTGACTGTAAAATGAACTGTAACTACTGATTCATGATTGATTCTTACGTAGCAATGAAATGTAGCTTTGCTGTTTTTCCTATGTAGAATTACTGCCTTGTGTTCTGTACTACATAACTTTAAAGCTATATATTATTTGGCATACATTGGGTCATAACATCATCATATCATGACATGTCAGCCTCAGCATTAAGTCTGGATGGTGCTGTTAATGTGGTGCACTCTGACCAGTCAGCCGCTACGTAGCCCTATACACAGTCAAGTCATCAGTCACATCATCACTAGCATTAATTTTTTCCATGCTGACCCTCGTCTACCATTAAAACCATCAATTTATGTTAATAGTCTGGCTGATCAATGTATATATTACATTAGTGGTACTGCAGTTTATCAAGCTTTTCATAAATTCTTTTAGATGAAAGAAGACTTCTTGTGTAGTTTTAGAACTTCCTTGTGTGTCACAATGCACAGTTGCCAATTACATATAGGTGGATCAGTAATCCAGGTAGTCTTTAAGTATGAGGTATGATTTAAGTAGTAACATGCTGTGTGTGATGGGATTTTCTATATTACAAGTCCTTATGTAGCTAAAGAGTGTTACATCTTATACATTTTGGATCACTTGACACCAGAGACCAGTAGTATGTTTCATTTGTGTTGCTTGTAAATTATATGTTGTGCATGCACCTTATTTTTTGAAGTTGGTATGGGTTCTCTCTGTATATTTACATATTTAATGTATACTTTATATATACATTTACTTTATATATTTATTTTTAAATCTCTATCTTTTAAACTCCTGATGTAATTCTTTGGCTTTATTAAACTCATCCTTCCATCACAGTCCACACTAGCTGTGTAAGAGGATTACTTTATACATAGATTAATGAACTTCTGCTTTGTGATTTATAGTAAATTGTAGTTTGTAGTTTACAAGTTTCATTTTTGTATTCAAGATTCAAGATCTAAGAAGCTTTATCAGACAGTAGACAGAAATGTCTATCCTCTGAGTCCTTACTTTAACAGAAACATAGCATAGGGAGTGATATATAAGCACATGGGAAAACACATACTGTAGTTTAAACAAGATAATAGAACAAGATAAAATCACAATAATAGTGCCTGTAGAAATGGTATTAAAAGATCTTAATATAACTGCTACTTAGAAGTCACAGAACCTTTAAACGAAACAAAACAATATTCAGTATATACCCACAGCAGAGTATTATGTTGTATTATGTTGAGCAAATTAAGCACTTTTGAAGACTGCAGTGTAAACATTCTGGACAGAGAAGACAGATGTTTGAAAGGAGAGTAAGAACCCATATATGTCTGATTGATATAACAGAGGAGGTAGTCTGTAACACCAGTTATCAGCCACGTACAATGTTGTGCTGACAGCCCTCTCCAGGCAGTTTTGTGTGAGGCAGAGAAGAACAACAACCTGCAGGTGCCCCCAGCAGCCTCAATGTGTTAATGACATAACAACTCCACAGAGTTTTGAGGCCTGAGACTTTTGAACCAGTTAGATAGAACTGATGGAGCCTTTTACTCCAGTTGCCACTGACCCTTCAGACAGCCTGACGTCTGTTTTCATAGCTAACAATTCTATATGGAAATAGTGGGAGGGCTAACTACTGTATCTCCACTCTGCTGCTTTAATTTCATGTTTTCTACAAACCATTAGATCACTAAAGTATGTACCACACATTTTGTTGAATTCTGCAACAAGTAAACATAGTAATGTTGGCTGGCCAAAGAGTAGAAGAATGCTCCATAATGATTATACTGTAAATAAAAATCTCTCCAAAATACATGCAGATATAACAACAATATTGTCACCTTATTGATCTATCTAAATCCTGTCATGATTTATTAAAGCAATACTGAATTAAACATTTAGCCATGTTTACCTCATAGACTGCCATCTAGGTTTTCTATACTGTAATTGACTTGAATTGCACTGGGTTACTCTACAGATTGCTAAATGTCAAATAGGTAACTTGTCGTCACCTTGGTCATGGTAAACTAACATTGACTAGCAGAATGTAAACAGTGGTCTGAGGCAGTAAAGTCACACACTAAAACATCACATCGCTGTCACCTAGGTTTTTAACAGTGAGTCATTATTGGCCACTAGAGGTCCTTGTCAGGTAAACGTAAACATTGGGTTCTTCATTAGTTTTGATTTGTACGATATGTCATATTGCAAAGTACACTTCTACCTCTGATAGAATAACTTGTGCTGTTCTGTCCAGGCACTGTGATTTGGAGATGAATGGGAAAGTGAATACTACTCCTGAGAAGATCACTCACTCCAAAAGTGCCAACATGGTGTCAGACCTGTCTCCAGAAGTCCAGCCCTACACGCGGGTGACAACTGACACACACATGCTTGTCTTCTTTTAGTTGTGAGGATACTAATTAACATAATGCACTCCATAGTAATTATTAAGGGTTAATATGAAAAAAAAGAACCATAATGGCAGGAATTATTGTGAAAGAAACAAAAATGGTTTAGGATATTGATGCTCCTGCAGCATTCTTCTTATTGTATCTACAGTGAATAAGTAATTAACTAGTAAGCAACTCTCATACCATTTTACTTTAAACAACCCCAACCTCCCAGGTTTGAATTCATTATTTTTTTATTACTACTCATTCCCACAATTTACTGACTGTATAAGCTAATGTATATCCATAGAAATGACCACTTACACTGTTTGTTCATAGCTGATACTTTTATTTAACTATCTATATAAGTACATTTGTAGCTGGATGGTTAGAGACTTACTGTAGACATATACACATTCACCATGTCTTATCTCACTATTACAATGTTAATTGCTTAATAAATGTTATTTAACTCAATTATAAATCATCTTCTTCTATATCTCGGCTGGCCTACAGATGTCTCGGACTCCCAGAAAGGCAGCTACTTTTGGGAAGCGTTCCAACTCTATGCGCAGGAATCCCAAAGCAGAGGTCGCCAAACAGGGATGGCTGTACAAGCAGGTGACAATTGCTCACATAGATCAGTCACATCAGCAATATACTGTATTGTTTATCAGTTTGTACCTTTTTATGCTAATAGGGATCATTATGTGAGGATTTGTTGCCTTGGACAGATGTGCATTCACACAAACTGAAAAATATGAAGTTGCTGCTCCAGAAACATTCCTCTCTGCTGTTTACTGAAGCTAAACATGCTTTGGCTGTATGTCTTCAGATTCACATAACATTGCTGTCAGCACATTCAACATCCTTGTGCACAGACATTAGTACCACGTCAATTCATTGTTCGTTTTTGTCTTTTCATTGCATTTTTGTTTATAGATAATAATAATAAAGATGTCAAATATAAAGGTGAGGATGACAAATTAACATGTGATGTAATTTCCTACAGGCCAGCAGTGGAGTGAAGCAGTGGAACAAACGGTGGTTTGTCCTCAGTGACAGATGTCTCTTTTATTATAAAGGTTAGTGCCTAATACTCCAGCTTCAGTAATTTTCAGTTGTACAGTTTGTACTGTTTGTAAGTACATGATGTGTTGGCACCTGTGGAACAGCACAAACACATATCCATATGGTAACACAAAATGACATGACTGAATATAACCTTAAAACTATTTATTTGCCTAGATTTTGCATGACCACATATGTCATTCATTGTTAAGAGACAGCTTCAGTTAACAGTTATGATGTCAAACTCTACATTCATTATTCATTATTATTCGAAACTAATAATAAAGCTACTTCAATAGGTTACATGTTGGCTGTGGGACACACTGAAGAGTTCTGTAGCATTGATGTATCTGATGAGAGTGGGTTTGTAATCATATCCTGTCTAGACAATGGGGTTTACCGTATCAATGCCATGCCAACATACTGCAGGACACCATTCAGAGAAAATAGATTTAGTGTAGTTTTTCTCTTAAAATGTGCAAACACTTACCAGGGCCATTTCTCACATGCAGATTAAAGGGTCACTGAGCTAACTTTGTGCTGCAGCCTGGTTCTGCCCTCACGACAGTAGCTCTCTTTTCAGCAGTGCACGTTGCCATAGTGACACTGGCTGCAGTCCTGACGTGCTCTGCATCAATTAACTGAAAATAAAACACTTTCTATGTGAGACTTTAATAACCCCTTCTGCAAAACTGCCCTAAAATACTTGCAACCAAATCCATAACCAATTTACCAGCACTTCATAAGTCATAAAGCTTTTCTCCAGTGTGTGTTTGACATCCTGACTTTGACAACAAAGAATTGACTTTTAGGTCTTTTTCCTGTCCTGGTAACTCAAGAGTCTTTAATTTCATAATTGTTGAGGCTACAGTGGTCCTGGGAACACTCAAAGTTTTGTATCCTGTTTTATTCTGATCAATGCATCATACAAAATGTTATTACTGTATTTCATGTTTTGCTTTGTGTGATTTGTGGGACCTCATATGCACAGGTGTGCGTCTTTCTAAACTAAACTTAGTTTAAATAAAATCAAAGCAAACAGAATGCCCCTGATGACAGTTTGGAGGGTTTGAATGTAAATTAGATATTCAGTTTTTTTTTTAAATACATTTGCTAAATAAAAAAACATATAATTTCACTTTGTACTTATGAGCTATTGTAAGGCTGATAATGGAAATAAATGCAAAAAAATGTAATTCATTGTGATAAATGTAAAATGTTCACAAATCTCTCTAAATTCCATAAAAGTTCCAAGTTAAATTATTTGTGGAATTGCATGCACTAAAAGAGGGGGTTCTATGTCATAATTACAGCATCTATGTTACATATTGTACTAGTTTAGTTGTGATGTAATTACAAAACTTATCATATGCGATGAATCACAGGGCATATTCAAACCCTGTAACATTTTATATGTATGTTGTAGATTTCAGTTAATATTTACACTAAATAACCCATAAAGATAAAGTAAAAACATAGTTTTAGGAAATTTTGCTAATGTATCAATAACTTAAGTCTCATAATATAGCTGCTGTTGCTGTAATTGATTTCCGTTTTATCTTTCATGTATCAAAATAGTCCAGGTTAAAGTATTTCTTTTTAAATTTTTTCGGTTTGATTTATGTTCCTATATTGACTTGAATGTCTTCAGTGCTGGAGAGGGCTTCTGTCTTCTCAACATGTTTTGTTTAAACCTTTTTTTTCTGTCTGGCCTAGCTGTGTGTTTTCAAAAAGGGAAGGGAAGGGGAGAATGTGTCAGCACAATTTACCACTGTAATTGCTATGCCAGCAAGGACCAGGGGCCAAAAAATGGCACAAGGGGAGGAGAAACATGGAGAACTTGTGTTGCCTGCATTGTGTTTCACAGAGCTGCTCTGACTGCTTCAAGCATCCATGTTTCTTGTCTGAGGCAAGACTTTGTCTCATGTCTCTGAGCTGTCTCTGAGAGCCTGACAAAAGATGCCTGACAAAACACTGGGCAGGTTGGTAGGGCCAGAAACTGCACACTGTAAACGTACAGCTCCAAGGCTGTAGAAAAAAGGATACCTGCAGAAAAATACAGAGAGAAGGAGACAGGCACAAGTTAGACAAAGAGTACAACTACGGAAGAGAGACAACACAAAGCTGACATGCAATGATGGCATATAAATGAACAGAGAGACTAGAGAAGAAATGAGATGAGAGAGAGAGCTTAGTGTTTCAAGGAAGGTCTCCCAGCAGCTCCTATGGCAGCGTAACTAAGAGATGCTTCAGAATCATTGGTGCTGGTTTTAACTTTATCAAAAAGAAAAGTTTGAAGTGCCCATGTTAAGCCCTTTTTTGGCTTAAAACCAGATTTGCGAAGTCCCTAAAATGTGCCTGTACACTGTCATGCTGAAAAACCATGCAGATTATAATGAGCAGCAGGTCTGAAAATGTGTGTGACGAGATCCTCTCAAAAGCGACCCCTCCCCCAAAAGCTGAGCTCTGTCTGTGCTTCGCACTCTGTTGGTTTCTCTATTTTAAATTATAATCTTATAATTCTAATCTAATATATGATATATATTAAACAGATGGTGAAAGTTTTGATTATTCTGTGGTCAGTTGTTAAACTAAATATTTTTTTTTTCATTTCACAATTCCATCCATCACTTTAAAAGTAGGCCACAATTTTAAAGCCACACATCTGAAACCTGGAAAATATCACTTGTGTGGAGAGATACTCACCTGTGATGTAAAACAAAGCATTTTTCATGGTTTCAGTCTGTAAATGCAGACATCACTCATTCATATTTGTGTGGGAGACACCAGGCAGACAGAGGCAGCAGTCTGTCTACCTGCTGTCCTTTTATCTGTGTGTGTGTGTGTGTGTGTGGCTGGAATCTCATTGGTGCAGACTGGCAGCAGGTACAGTTGGCTGGGGGCCAAAATTCCTGCAACACTGAGTCACATGGGATGATCGTTATCTTGCACAAACACACACACAGAGCAGGAATCAGCGTATTGTATGATTGCACAAGCCCTTCCCCCTCCTTCAGATCTCTCTCTCTTTCTTTCTCCCTTGCCTTCGTTTGCTCCCTCTCACACACGCCCTCCCGTAAACACAAATAGTCAGTCAGCAGCAGAGAGAGTGTCGGTGCAGAGCTACGTTCGGCAAATAAGAGGATACAGAGAGAGAGAGAGAATGTATGTCTGCTGAAATTTTCATGCCTTCATCCATTATTTAGTCAGCACCAATGCGCCCCCTTCCACAGCACTCTTGTTTATCACCGCTGGATCATAGTGTGTGTGAGTGTGTGAGCTGTTGCGGCTGCTTGTCACAGGAACCCTCAGACCATGATCGATTCTATTCTGAGAAGCTGTCAGCATGGAGGCAGAGTGCGCTGGGAGGACAGCAGCTCTGGTTCCATTCTCATGTTTGGACTCTAAACACTCGTCTGTTTTGCTGTTTCTGCTGCAGGTTGAATGAAGTGGTTCGGGCTCTAACTGGTGTTCCTCTAACACGATACTCTCACCATGCACCAGTTTGTTAATATGTTTCAGTGATTTTTTCTGGAGTGATTCATCATTCCTTCTTCCTCTTCACAGATGAGAAGCAGGACACGGTGTTAGGGAGTTTGCCTCTGCTCAGTTTTCGGATTGGAGGAGTGGAGCCCTCGGATAACATCACCCGCAAGTTTGCTTTTAAGGTGAGTAACATCAGAGTGGAAGAGCAGAGGGTATTGGCAGGTTTATGTGTAATTGTATTTCATGCAGGGGGTGCATTGGCTTTGTAATCTTGCACTGATAAACATATGCAGAAATGTTCCCAACAGCACAAAAAATGACCATCTACGACCTGCAGGTGCCCTATGCTGTCTGGTAGGGGTCTTTTAAAATCACACCCTAATGGCAGCTTGCATAACAAACCTTTGTTGTGAAGAAAACAATCATAAACAACCAGTTTGGATTATGAAACAATCCCAATCTCCTGGCTTAAAATAAGAAAAATAAGTTCATTTGTCCTTGTTATTACAATAATAACAATTTTCATGTCGTTGTTCATGTTGTGGATCAGATGAGAAACACAGTACAATGCTATGTTTTTTGTCTCATCACTCCTTTCCGACACTTGGTTCATTGCTCTATAACTACATCTCCCAACTTGCTGCTATGACTACAAGAGGTTTTCAAACTATAACACACAACATATTTTTGGGGTTAGGGTTAACAAAGTCCAAATATTTGGAAAAAACAAACAAACATGAAAACAGACCATAAAATAATGCAGAATTTCAGATTATTAGAAGTGTTCCAGAGCAGCTCTTCTGCTGGCTGTTGGCTCTAGGTTTCCTGAGTGACAGAACCACTGCTCTAATCCTTCATGAATCTCCTTGTGCAACTGTGTGATTGCTTATTGCAGAAGTGGGATTTAGTGATGTTTGAACTTGTTCCTTGGTTGCATTGCTGTGGCTTTGTGAAGGGTGTTGGTTTAGCTTTGGCTGACAAAATTTATGGCTGATTCACATGGTGTTGTTTATGACTGCTGAAGAGCCCCTTGGAGACCTGAGTCTCATCACAGTGAAGGGTTAATAGTTTTCTCAGTCTCAGTGATGTGCCCTCAAGTTAGGACTTCCAGTGTGGTTTTGGATATCCAGTTTATAGTTGTGTTTTGGTCAGACAATGATTTATGCTCATTAATCGATTTATGCAATAATTGTATTCATTCCATTTCTTTGCAATTATTTGGATTAAACACAAATCAGTCACATCATAGACTGATAAGAGTGTCTGAATGATGGATACATTTATCATGGCATGAGCTTCCTTATAATATAATAATAAAAAAATGATGTATGTACATCTTGGTTTAAAAGCACTGCTGCACAGATTGTTGAAATAGTATATGCAAAGCCCATTCTCCATGTATTTGGGGTGGGACCTGTCTGTGAGATTGATGTAGTAGTAATCAAACATGTTTTGGTGAAAAGTAATGACAATCATAGTATAAAAATAGATGCTTTGTGTTACTGCTTGACACACAGATCAAGGCTGAGTTTCATCACAGCACTGACAGTCAGAGATAAACTGCATTTCTGAGGCAGCGGCAGCACACAGCCACGCATTAGTCATATGGCAGATGCTTTTACCAATGCAACTTAAAAGTGAGGTACAATGCATCTAAACTTTCTAAGTCAAGGAGAAGAATTTTAATTAAAGTGCTCTAGGAATAATTGTTTCAGTTTCATGAGGTGTACTGTAAGCAACTACTTGTCAGAACAGCTACTTGTCAGAACTGAATAAAGATGGGATTGTGGTGATGTAATGTAGGGTAGTTGAGTATGAATCTGCAGAGTAAAGCTTTATATAAGTTGAAAACATAGCCCAGTTTTCCCCCAGCCCATACATAGACACGCACACAAGTGCACGCACACACACACACACACACACACACACAGAGGCAGATCTCTGCTGCTCTGTGTGCCCCTGCTCTCACTGTCAGTTTTCTTCACTTCAGAACTTTCAGTTCTTTCTCTTGTTTTCATTCTTTGTCCAGTGGAAGCTCTGGTGCAAAGTTCGGTGCATTAACCCCCACCCCCGCCTGTAGTGCAGACACACTGAGCAAATATATTTACTGTGGCTTTGACGTCATGCCAAAGGTTTGGCTGCTGCTTGTTAACTAATGTTCTGTTTACTGTCCAGTCTTACTGAAAAGTGCTAGTCAGACTGCCTGAACCTGAAAGTTAATAGTAACAACCTGCCGCGTGCACACACGCCCATTAATATTAAGAATTTTAGCAGTGACCAAATAGAAAGTCAGACCTTTCAGATTTTACAAAGCTTCTTTATATCATCAAAGGTCAAAGACTATAACCAGACCAGGAATAAACAGAGCTAGGACATAACAGTTATGAAGAAAGGTAAATTTAACACTATGTGATACTGTGTAAATTAAAGCTAGTGTGAAGAAATTACTTTATCAGTCACACCCTGGTCAAAGCAGAGATTGTCAAAAAATCATCTGCCATCAATAAAATAATTGGACAGAATTTAGTATCCTGGGCTGGTTTGGTTAGTTTATTTTTGTTTGTTTATTTGTTTGTTTGTTTTTTTATTTTACAAACATAAATATAAATACAAATTACTATTCTTCAAAAACTGTCTAAAATTGAGTTTTATTGATTTATTTAACACAGCAATGTCTTTGAATTTCTCTATTCAGTAGATCTATTTGCACATTGTGGCTGTCATTTTTGTAGCTGATCCATGTATGTGCCATCCCTACATATTGCAACATTTTTGTGCTTCACCTTAGTTGATGTTCATCTAGGTGCAGTGTATCATAACTGTTTGTTTAGGTGTTGACTCAGATTCTGTCTCTGAGGGTGATAGCACCATTGGGCTGCCTGCTGGATTTACTAATGTTCATTTATTTGATTATAGTTGGATTGTTTAAATTGATGATGTGCAATATTTTATTTCCCATAATCTCACACCATTAGAGTCTGGCCAGGTTTATTGTATCCTCTGCCCTTAGGTCTCTTTTAGAATGGGTCTTTTTTATTTTCAAATTAATCAGTGTGCATGTTCAGTTGTGGCTGAGTTGAGCTGTCTGCAACAATTTCACAAAAAAAAAAACAATTACCAGAATTAATTTTGAGCTTTCTACTGTGCATTCCTTTCAAATGAACATCATTCGCTCACAGCCACAGCCAGAGTCTAAAAATATCAGTAGCGGCCCACAAACCCGAAGCTGGTTAATGCTACTTCAACCTGTGAGAGCAGTGCTGGGCCATCAGTCCCAGCTGAACAGGCAATGAGGGCATTGCAGATAATGGGGTGGCTGTGGCTCAATAGGTAGAGCAGTTGTCTGCCAATCATAGTATTGGTGGTTTGATTCCTGGCTGCCATGTCACATGCCAAAGTGTCCTTGGGCAAGATACTGAACCCCAAGTTGCTGGTGAGTCAGATCAACTGCATAGCAGCTCTGCCATCGGTGTGTGTGAGTGTGCTTGTGTGTGCGAATGTAAAGCGCTTTCAGTACAAGTTAGGTAGAAAAGCGCTATATAAGTGCAGACCATTTACCATTTAGATAACAATAAAACATAAAGAAGTTGTGACACTTATATGAATAGAAATATGTTGTCTGTGTTATCTTTTAAAGCTGGATAACCCCACAGACCTTAGTGTGTTGTTTTAGCAAGAGAGCAACAGGTCATGAGAATAACCCTTCCACAGCTCTGATTCCTCAGAGTGAGTTGAAACGTGTGGGCTATAATCACTTTACAGTGTTGCTGTATTTTTGTCCCAAACTCTCTTCATTAAATGTAAAGTGTGTTACTAAGCTACAATGACATTGTGAGGGTATGGGTTGCACAATGTTTTGACAGGATTATACATATGTGAAATTAAGTAGGAAAGAAAGTTTAGTTGTATAAGCTGTAAAGTACAAATACACAGTTTCACAAAGGAATCTACTAGAGTGTGTGGAATGTGTCTGGAGATACCTTTATACAAAGAGACTTACCTGGATTTCAATGTGTTGCCCAAGGACACTCTAACAAGTGAATCAGAGTAGTTGAGGATCAAACCAACAACCCTTGGTTAATGGACAACCTGCTCTGCCCCTGCCTTTTCTCAGACTATCAGTCTATTGTATCATCAGTATCTGAGAGAAGAACACACCTTAATCCATTGTGTCTGCATCTTTAGCAGTATGCTAATCAGCAGCTTAGCCCTCCAAATTAGTGAACTGCTTTAAAAATGTAAGAGGAGTTAGGTAAGATGAGGCCATGTCAGCTTAACAGAGGGAGTGTAGGAAACACACATTAAAGAATCATTGGTGTTATTTTGGAAGAAGTTGACACACTGTATGTACAGTACAAGCTAAAGAACCTACAAAGAAAATGCTTGTTGTGTTCTCACTCGACACTCTCACTCGGTCATTACTGAAACATGTGCTTCAGAGGGTACGCACAGGTGCCATTTTGTAACTGTAAATGACACAATGGAAGATATGCAACTGTGACATGAGTGGTTGAGACATGTTCTGGTTACTTGAAGCAGAGTGTGTGTTGTTCTCAGATGGGCCCCTCGTGATCTGTCTCATTGGACGAGCTCCAGGGTGGCAAGGTGGGAATCTGTAAATGTCTGTTGTCCTGTCCCTGCATGCCTTTACAGCTGTCTGGTAATTCCAGCCCAACTGTTTGTGTTTAGTGTCAGTTCAAAATGACCCACAGGCCACACAGAAAATAAGCTTATTCAGTTGCCTCTTAGCCCATTGGTATTTGTCTGAATGTACGGTATTAGCTCAGGTTTTACAAGACTGCTTCTGTGGACATACACTTCTGCCTACATTTCAATTCAATTCAATTTTATTTCTATTGTGCCAAATCACAACAGAAGTCCTCTCAAGGCACTTTACAGTGTAAGGTTTAAGACCTTACAAAATGTATATATAAAACTCACCTCAGAGGAAGAAGCCCCCAGCAGAACTAGGCTTTCAGTGGGCGACCATCTGCTTTGACCGGTTGGGATGAGTGGAAAGAGGAGAGAAAAAAAAAATAGCTGGCAACAAAAAACAACGACAGCAAGCAGTAAAAACACTGGGCAGATCAGTAGGGCCAATAACTGTACTCTGGAAATATATAGCTTCAAGGCTGGGGATACCTGCAGAAGAATACAGAGAGGGGGAGACAGATAATACATTTATTAAATGTATGATTCTCTGAATTTAGCAATAGAAAATTAGAGGACATTCAGGCCTTTATGTCTTTTAAGCCTGCTTGAAGTATATTTGGTTGTTTAGTTTCTTCTGGTTTCATAGATAAATATAGCTGGGTATCATCTGCATAGCAATGAAAATTGATAGTGTGTTTCCAAATAATATTGCCCAAGGGAGACATATAAAGTCAAAAGCATCGACCCAAGCCCAGAACCCTGTGGACCATGCTGATGTTTAGCAGGTTGCTATCTTATTTTCTTGGTGCATAGTCATATTTGAGTCCTTAAACATGAAGTACAGCTGAGGCTATCTGACTCACTGGGGGCAACTTGGGGTTCACTATCTTGCCCAAGATCAGAGGGCGGACAGAGGGACAGTGACAGAAGGAGCTGCAGATTAAAAAACTGATGCCACAATTGGTAGACAACCGCTCTACCCCCTAAGCCACAGCCACCTCAAGAAGGATATCTGTGCCAAATCCATTTTCCTGCAGGAGGTAGAGCAAACCTTGTGCCTTGTGCAAACCTCTGGGTTTGTAAAACTGCAATGTGTTCGCACACAGCTCCTTGTTGATGATTGTCTAATTAGTGGAACCCCAACCACTTCCTTGTCCACCTCCTTCCAACACTCACTGATAATAAGAAAACCAATGTATTTATAAAGACCAAAAACAATAATCAAGTAGAACTCAGTACACTTGTACAACATTTACATGGGAGACTGTAAAGTTTTGACACGCAACAGTAACATTTTGGTTGGTTCTTAGCAAGACTAAGAACCAAAGAATCATACAAAATAATACTGGACAACAATCAAGCTAATCAATTATTATCTTTTTAGTCTTTTATCTGTCATACAACTAAGTCTAACTGCGTGAGTCTGACTGTATTTTTACAGGGTGAGTGACAACGATCTGACAAGAATCTAGATGATTATTTTTTTTTTTTTACAAAATGAGACTGAAACAAAGTCATCCATCTAAATGAATGATTCACCTACATGAAGAGATCTATGTTTTTCAGCTGTGTTGTTTTCAAACATTAGTTCAGTCACAGAGCTGTTGAAACCTGTTGTACCTGAAGCTTCACTACTTGACTTTGTCTGCGTGAGGTGTGGCCATAGCCAGGAGACATTGTGTAAAGAGAGATATCTGCTTAGCGGACAGTTTTGTTATGCTGCAGTCTTAATTTTACTACAACAAATCTTTGTGTGTGCTCCCTCTGTATTTCAGATGCTCATTTTTACTGCAAGATAACCACTGCTCATACTAAGGCATATGTAAAGAGCATGTCAAACAATTGTTTGTAAAATGTGAAATGTAAAATTCAAATCTTGACTTTGTCTTGTTGTCTTGCTGTAACTCAACAGGTATAGCCACCTGTGGGTGTGTATGTGTAATGTGTGTGTGTGTAGTAAAGCATAGCCTCACCCTTCCTGACACACACTGTTCAACAGAACTACCAGGTTGCTGTTACAAGACAAGTGTTTATTCATTTGGGGTGTTTGTGCTGCTTTTCTAAGGTTAGCTGATCCCACACAGGACACAGAACAGGACATACTCTCAATGCAGATTGTAGCCTAGGTGCCTCACAAAGATTTTTAGCTAGGCATTCTGATTCAGTAAGTGATATCCTGCAACAATTGGTGTCTTCTGGGTATGGCAAGTTGAATCAGTCTTCTCTGATTTATCCTACACAAGTTCAAATTTCATTGCCTCATTGATGTCTGGAGACCCGAACACACGGTGCTAACTACAAAGTGACAAACCAAACCCTAGACCTGACATACAAAGTAACAACGAAAACTACACACTAATGTGGACCAAACTAACGAACAAAGCAGATGTACAAAGTAACAAACCAAAAGCGCTGCAGTAGGCAGGATAGACGGAAACAAACATACAAAACTAACAGGACAAAGTAACAACAAAAAAAATGCTGCATAAACGCAGACCCAACAAATCAAAACAGACAAACCAAAAACAGACAGGTGCCTTACGGACAAACAAACGAACGAACAGACCGACCAGAGATGTGGAGGAGTAGTGTGCAGCATAAATGAATAAGTGTCATGAATGAGCGGTGAATGAATGTCAATGTGTGACAAACCAGCATCGAACTGAGGACTGAGGGGTGCTTTTAAAACAGAGTGATGCACAGGTGACTTGAGTCAGTAATTAGTCCGGGGAGTTCAGTGGAAAGTGGAGGAAGTCCATATATGGGTGTGTCCCCTAAAGCTGCAGCTTTTGACCAGAAGATGCAAGATTAAAAAAACTTTGATAATCCCAGAGGGAAATTGTTGACTTGTTACAGTTGTTCTCAACAGAAAGAAAGGGAACCACAACCATAAAAGATCCACACCAACACAAATACAGAATAACATCAATACAGAAAACTCAGTATACTGTATATAGTATATAGAATATGTAAGATAGATGAAAAAAGAAAAATGAAAATGGGATCAGGGCAGAATGACAACAGATATATGACAAGAAATTGTCAGTTGGGAGGGGGGGGACTCCCAGATTTCCTAAAGTCCATCACCAGCTCCTGAGTTGAAGATGGTTGAGCCCACACCAGTCCACGAAACTGTCCACCACTCCCTGGTACTCTGTGACGTCTCCACCCTGATTACATCCTACAACTGCAGAACCTCTGAAGATGGCAGGACTCAACTTGTACCTGAAATCTGAGGTATACTGTATGAACAGGAAGGGAGAGAGAACCATCCCCTGTGGAGCACCTGTGCTACAGACCACAGTGTCAGACACACACTTCTGCAGGCAGACATACTGTTTAGGTGCAATGGAGCAGATGTATGATGGTGTCATCCACTCCAAGTTGGGGTTGGTAGGCAATCTGGAGTGGGGGGTCAAGTGCGAGTTTGACCAGAAGTATACGTATAAAGAATATAGTTTGGACAGTGATTTTTGTGTCTGAAGGTGTGTTGGAGGTTTACTGAAAAGCCAGTACCTCCAAGGCAAAGTTAACTGAGTTCATGAGAATTAAATTAAATTAATATCACAGATATAACACAGATATAAGCAAATACAAGATAAGATTTTTTACGGAATGCAAGTATGAGTCAGCTCAGTTCATTCAGAGTGAAAAGTGTGTGTATGAGCTTAGCCACTGCAGCATTTCAATAGCTCACATTGACTGCTGCTGCAACTGAACAGAAGATGACATTAAGACAAATTAATGTTAAAATAACAACATAACAAATGAACGTAGACACATGGTTGTCATAGCAACATGCCAACCATTTAAGTCAGTCATAAACTACAAACGTGGACAAAATTGTTGGTACCCTTCCGTTAAAGAAAGAAAACCCACAGAGGTCACTGAAATAACTTGAAACTGACAAAAGTAGTAGTAATAAATAAAAATTTACTAGAAATGAACTTAAAAATTCAGACATAGCTTTTGAGTTGTGGTTATTAGAAGTTTAAAAAAAAAACAAACTAATGAAACTGGCCTGGACAAAAATGATGGTACCCCTAGAAAAGATGTAAAATAATTTGACCACAGGGACATGTTCAACCTGTGTGTCCTGTAATTAACATCACAGGTTTATTCACACTTGTAATCAGTCAGTCTATTTAAAGGGTGAAAAGTGCTCACAGTGCTGTTCATGGTGTGTACCACACTCACTATGAACCACAGAAAACTAAGGAGAGAGTTGTCTCAGGAGATTATAAATAAAAATGATAGACAAACATGTTAAAGGTAAAGGCTGTAAGACCATCTCCAAGCAGCTTGATGCTCCTGTGACTACATTTGCACATATTACATACATTTGTAAATATCACATATTTACAGAAGTTTAAGGTCCATGGGACTGTAGCCAACCCCCCAGGATATGGCCATAAGAGGAAAAGTGATGACAAATTGAAGAGACAGAAAATACAAATGGTAACTAAAGAACCCAGAACAACTTCCATAGAGATTAGAGGCAAAATCCAAGGTCAAGGTACATCATCAGTCACTGTTTAAGCCAAAATGGAGACTGAGTAGGACTCCACTAATAAAAGAAAATCATAAAAAAAAATGAAAATGCATATTGACAAACCACAAAGCTTCTGGGAGAATGAGAATGAGTCGATTTTGGCAAGTCACATCAGCTTTATGTTCACAGACGCAAAAATAAAGCATACAAAGAAAAGCACCCTGGACCTATTGTGAAACACAGACGAGGGACTGCCATCTGGCACAGGGTTTCTTAAATCTGTGCAGGTTACAAGGAAATCTTTTAAGGCATTCTGAAGCAAAATGTCCTGACCAGTGTCAGAAAGCTGGTCTTTGTCACAGGTCATAGTCCAACAGAATAATGATCCAAAACAACCCCAAAAACACCCAAGAATGGCTTAGTGGCCTTTTATGAGTCCTGATCTAAATCACATTGAACACCTGTAAAGAGCTGGAACATGCAGTCTGGAGAAGGCACCCTTCAAACCTAAGACAGCTGGAGCAGTTTGCTTGTGAGGAGTGGACCAAAATACCTGTCGACAGGTGCAGAAGTCTCATAGAGAGTTACAGAAATCGTTTGCTTGTAGTCATTACCTCAAAAGGTTGTGCAACACAATATTAAGTTAAGGGTACCATTATTTTTGTCCAGGACAGTTTCATTAGTTTGTTTTTTAAAAAAAAACTTCTGTTAAACCACAACACAAAAGCAATGTCTGATTTTCAAACATTATTTTAATGCTGCTAAAAGTGATAGTCAATTTTTAGTTCTAGTTTTGTCAGTTTTAAGTTATTTCAGTGACCTTTGTGGATTTTTCTCTTTTTAACGGAGAAGTACCAAGAATTTTGTCCATGTGTGTATATTCGAGATAGATTAGTTTCAATGTTTTGCCAGTTTGACAGTAAAGCCACAAAATAATGCAATAATATGACAGGCCTTGTGTTCTACTTTGCTTTGTCCTATTCATTCATTATGTTTATGAAGGTCATCAGGATGCCATTGTCTTGACTCTAATGACTTGTCAACCACACATCACAGTGACATGTAATATTAGGTGACAGAGCTTTCGACAACTGTTTAAAAGCAAGATTTCGATTATAAAAGTTAAGCACTTTAAACTTCAAGCCTCCTTAAAACACTTAAAGGCCTTTATGTCCTTTAATTTTCTACTCCTTAATTTAGATAAGCCAGGGATTAATCTATTTCGTCCTAAAAACATTAGAGTCACATTGTCTAATTATATTGTTAGGGTAACTAACACTACTACTACTACATTACCTCATACATAAAATAAATTTCTAGAACTGCCTTCTGCCCCATGAACATTGCTAAAATCCGGAGGACCCTGTCTCAACGTGATGCTACGTCTTGAGATTACATTTGTTGTGATTCAACACTATATAAATAAACTGTATTCAACTGAACACAGAAACATTTTGACATAAAAACAAAATCCCACGTGTGGCAACCACCATATCAGATGATTTCTGATAACGCTGATCTAATTTAAGATGCACTGTATTTAAACAGTAGAGCCAGTATATCAGGAAGTAAATAAGGTCTAGTCAGTAAACAGCTGCACAGACACTGGGGTGTCTTGTTCAAGGACACACCCGGTGTGTGTGATAAGGTTTGAACCACAAACATTCTGCATCTTAGGCCAATGCTCTACCCATTGAGCCACCAGGCAACCAAAGACCTTACAGAATATAACTGTATATAGAATTATGCAGCAAACAGAACAATCCCACTTGGGCTAGCATTAGGTGACAGCGAAGCCCCCTTTTTGGGGCTAAAAAAACTGGTCTGTGAAATCCCCAAAATGTAGCTAAAATGTGCCCTGTGATGCTGTAAGGCCATTTAGATTATAGGTATAAAGTCTGAAAATGTGCATGAACAGACCTTCTCCAAAGCGAACGGTTTGGCCCCCAACTAGTAACTATAACTATAAAGACAACTATGTCTGCTGCTACCACAGAATCTATGTCATCCTGCAGCTAAGTTATAATGGTGTCAGATAAACATGCAACTTTACCACCATACCATCTACTACTGGCATAAAAAATACTTTTAAAAGCTTCATCCTGACATCCTGACCGTCCTGCTGTGCAATTATCCCTACAATTTTCCCTTGCTCCAGAGTCTGAGAGAAGCTAACATTAGCCGCAGAGGCCTTTTAACATTACTGTTAAAATGTGGCTACATTCAACAAGCTAACCCAGTATACTCCCACATATACAGTACTTGACCTCTGTAAAAATCAAATATATCTGCAGTTTGTTCAGATTCTGAGATGACAGAGGAAGAAGAGAGACTTCTTTGTCCATAAACCCAAAGGTGAGCATTGTTCATGCTTTGTGCTCTGCTGCTGTTTTCAGAGTGAGTCTGCTGTATCTAGTAAAATCAATGTCGGACTGTGACTGTTCGGCCTAGGCTGTCACACTGTTTGGCCCAAACCTGAACAGAGATTAGGTCCCTGAGACTTCGCAATAACTAATTTGAAGTAGTCAGTAAGCTCCTCGGTGGCAAGGCATCATGAATGAGATTCGGCCTGGTTACCTTAACTCTGTTCTGTGGCTGCATTGGCTGACATGCCTTTGCAATATCGCATAGTGGTTGGGGGCAATATCTCTGGACTGGCAGACCTGGGTGGTGCTGCCTCTTTTCAAAAAAATGGGGACTGCAGGGTTTGTTGCAACAACAGTTTGTAGGAGTTTGCCCAACCAGTCCACATGTGCTTTGTGGATTTTGTGGATAGGCATTCGATAAGTTCTGTTCAATCCCTGTACAAAGAGAGAACAGAGAAGGAGTTTGGTTCGCATCGCAGGTCAGACCTAGACCTTGGACTCAGATAGGGCTGCCCTTAAGGGCCTACAGATTTTCATCCTTTCTTTTTGCAGATGACGTTGTCCTGTTGGCTTTATCAATCCAACACCTTTAGCGTGTACAGGCACGGTTTGCAGCCGAGTGTAAAGAGGCTAGGATTGTTTGTAAGCTGCCCAAAAAGACATTTTCATTCGTTTTCATCTACTGGGAAAATAAAATGTGTTGATCTGCACTCAAACTTGAGCCAAATATAATTGTGTGTCAAGGAAGTCCATCTGGCACACAGACGTGATGTATAGAATACCACCTTAAACAGTGTAAAGTGCCTTAAGATTACATCTGTTGTGATTTAGCACTATATAAATAAAATGGAATTGAATTGAAATGAAAACCATATTGTTGCTATGGTTATAGTGAGCAAAGTGGTTAAACTGGTGTCACAAGGTATGCAGTTTCAATGACAACAGTCAGCCAATCACTGGCAAGCATTTTAAATGTGTGTGTAAGTGTCAACTTACTGTTGCTGTAACCAAACCTATTATAGTATTAGGTTCAATGCCATGAAATGTGCAGTTACTGTCAGTTTAGGGACATTTGGAAAGAGATGACACACAGTACTGTGCCTGCAGTATATACAGTGAATTATTACTTTTAGCAGCATTAACATAATGTTTAGATTTTACAATAAAAGTACAAAAGGTACAACAGTCAGTCAAGACAAGATTTCCAGTGTAAAACAACTAAACAATTTACAGTGGCAAGAAAAAGCATGCAAACCAATTTAGAATGTAATGGTTTTCTGCATTAATTCCTAGTATTAATAAATATAATGTGCAGAAAATAATAAAATTCAGATTTTTCATATTTATTGAGAACAACCACAAAACCCTGATAAAAAAGTATGTGAACCTTTTGAATAATGACATCAAAAGTCAGGTGTCAGGTGTGAAAATTATTTTGCAGGTGTGGACTAGAGCTACTTCGACTGATAAAAAACACTCTAACTTTTTGAGTCTGCTCAGTACAGGAAGCATACGCTTATGTGAGTCATGCCTTGCCAAAAGGAGCTTCCAGAGGATCTACGATCAAGAATTGTTGATTTACATAAAGCTGGAAAGAGTTACAAAGTGATGTCAAAGACTTTAGAAATTCACGAGTCTAATGTTAAGGAAACAAGCTACACATTTTTGGGACTGTTGTTTGGGACTCCACAAGAACAAAGGCTCACATGCTTTTTTTGCCACTGTAATTGAATTTTAGAGAGTTTGATGCCCCAAAACTTTTTAAAAAGTTGGGGCAGGGTCATGTTTACCTTTCCTTTAAATTATACTTTTTATTCATTTGAGAACTGAGGATATTTAGGGCAGTTGCATTTTTGGAAATTGTATATTTGCCCATACCTGCTGGAGTTCAGCTGCTCATCAGTCTGTGATCACTGCTGTCTGATTCTTTGCTCAGGTCAGTCAAAGGGTTACTCTACACTCTATATCTATGAAGCCACACTATTGTAGCATGTTCAGAATGAGACCTGGTATTGTCCTGCTCAAATATCTGCTGACATTCCAGAAAAAGATTAGGCCTTGCTGGCAGCATATGTCTCTCCACAATCCCAATATACAATATAGAGCCTTGGCGTTTTTTGCACCTTTTACTGATAACTCTTTTTTTGTTGTTTGTTTTTGGCAAACAGTCTTTTGATCTATGAGCTAGGTCCAGATAGGGTTAGGGTTAGGGTTAGGGTTTCAGATTTTGAAGGACATCCCAAAGTCTTTTATTTTAGGATCGAGGAACAATGTCTGAAGAGGGATAAACCAGGTGACACCAGACCATCCTTTGCGGAGGTCTCTCCAGAACATCATACTTTTTTATTGGACACCTGTTGGTGATTGGGTGCAGCTGATCACACTGATCTGAAACTGCATCCTCACACCACTGCAGTAAAACAGAACAATGAAAGACACCTACATTTTTATATTATTAGTTTTCAGACTTATCATTTGGATCAGAGATCTTTAGTTCTCCCTGACTATGAGCCATGAGACAGGATATATATAAATATGTGTATAAATAGAACCTGCAATATGTTTCCTTCATTTATTTAGAAATACTAGAAACGTTTGTCATTAAAATCATGTTCTGAACCACAGTTGATCCACTGTTATCAGAAACAGATGTCACAGCAAATAACGGTTCAGAGGAGAGGACATTTCATGTCAAAAAACCCTGTTTAATTGGTTCCTCTCTCTTTGTATCTTTTCTGTTTCCTCCATGTGTCTTTAGTGAGAGGAACTAAGACACAAGGAAAAGATGCAAGTAAGAAAAATGTTGATGCAATTAAGGGAATTAGGAGCCACCTTTACAACCTGTGAGCCTTTGCAAACTTGTGTTGAGAAATATTATTTTTTTCTTTTCAACTAACTAACATATCTGCCACTGTGGTAACATTCAAGTATAATCATGTTTTTTGTTTGTCTGTATCATTATCTTATCACCATTCTTTAACTTTGTTCTTCCTCTATTATTCCCTCCCGTCTTTTCAGTCTCTCTTTCTTCTGTTGACATTTGATTTCCCTTCTTTCATATGTTCTTCTTTTAGTCCCTTATTTCAATCTTTCAGTCTTTCCTTCACGTGTCCCTGCTTCATTGCTTTCTCTAACCCTATTACTCTCTCCTTTTCTCCCTTTTTTTTTAAAATTCTGTTTCTTTTATGATCCTCTTTTTTTTGCTGTGCTTTTTCAGTTTTGGCTCAGGTCTCCTTTTTGCTACCTGCTTATTTACATCTTAATAATAAAGACTGTTAGAGATCTTCCATCTTTCTATCTCTGCAGCAGTGAATGAACAAAGGAAGGAGAATGAAGGAGGGAGGCTATACTACACACACACACGTGCTTGCACACACACAAACATGCAATCTTTCCATAGCCCCACCTTTGTTGCTAGGCTACTGCTGCCTCTTACTATAGAGCTGTTTCAGCCAATTACATCAACTTGTGTCACTGCTGAGGTGGAGCCTCATAGTGCTCCACCGTGGAAGGAAGTGACTACTGTTTATCCCATGTGACATCATTTCCTCTGCTATTATATGGTAGCACTGCCCCTACATCTATACACTCTAATTTCTAGGATACAAGTCTGATCTTTGGCTGTTTTATTTTCTTAATTGTCAACATGAATATACTATAGAAAAATACAAAATTAAAATGTCTTGATTGATGAAACAGAGAAGCTCAGTATGTACAATTGAGGATGAGTTTATCTTGGGAGACTTTCTACTTTTCCTCCACTACATTTATCTGTAGAAAACAAGCTTTAATGTGCAAACTGTAAACACACAGATTTTTCAGGAACATGTTCTGACTAGAGCACTCAGTAATGCACAGCTTCGCTTCAGACTTGACACATTTAAATCAGAAGTCTTTTGGCAGAGGCTCTTCCTCATTTTATGAGGACATCTTTGCTTGTGCTGCCCTCTTGTGGTACTCAAAATTGTTTACATATTGAAGCATTATCCCTGTATTTATACGATTTCAGCTGTGTTTAAGATTGTTGTATGTTTTTCATTTTATTTTTGAGCAATATGTACAGTAGAACTTGTGGGGTCCTATTTATATTGTTCCAGACATAACAGCCTACCTTCTCAACTCATATACAAATAGTATCATTACAGAGCTGTTTGCTGTGAACGATTTAGATTGTGTCCCTTTCTAGTGATTATTTCTGTGAAAACAGCAGGACAATCTTCTTAATGTAAATACTGTTTCATTTGTTTGTTCTTCAAGAGCTCAAAGTCCTCTTCACACACTTCGTATGGGAAGTGTACAGACTGGAGACAAATAAAGGAATAGCCCTGGTCTTACATTAACCAGCGGTTATCAGTGACCTTTGACACCACAACCCTTGACCTTTCCCCCTTCATCTTCTCTCCTTCTCTCCATCCCTCTCATCCATGCCTGTGAGGTCTGCTGGCCTTCGTTGTCTCCTGTTACAAAGTACAGTAGGTAGTGCTGATATTTTCCTACAATTTTATATTATTGATCTTGTTTGCATAATAATGTTGTTTTGCACGCCTGCATGCCAACTGTATACATTGACTGGGATTTGTGTGTGTCTTGCTTTATTCAGTTTGAGTTGTTCAGATACTGACTGCATGCTACCACTGTCACTGTGCACGTTATCATTATGTAACTGTAAACAATATCACCTCTACAAAATCCCATGTTTGGGACCTAGATTGGGTTTCATAAGTTTTGAGGACAATTAAGCAAGGGGGAGTGTTAGGAGTGAATCTAACTTTAATGTGAGAACAGTCAACTAAGTCGACTAAAAACATGAGCATGGACAGATGTGCAAGACAAGAAGATATTTCAAGATTTCTGACAAAACCCACAGATCTCAGGTAAATTATGTAAATTCAGTGGGCAAATAATGGTCATAAATTGTAATAAATTGGAATTACTGTTAACTTGTATATTTTTAATATCTTGCTTCTTCATTGCAATAAGAGGTGATGTTAGTGTGGATGAAGCTGCTGAGCACAGTGAGTCTCAGACAGCCTTAGTTATGTGCTGTCTTTTTCTGTTTTGTTTCCCTCTGCAGGTGTGGTTGGAGGAGGAGGACGAGGACAGGCAGCTGACAGATCCTGTTGTCTTTTGCATGCAGGCAGAGCACGCTGGAACGAGGACATACTACTTTAGTGCTGATAGTCATGAGGACCAGGAGGAGTGGATCAAAGCCATGAGTGACGCCGCAGAGGTCAATGTTCAAGCAACACAGAGGTGCTGTTCACACACATCCATAGAGCCATACAGCACATGGCATATTTTCCTGAGTTTACTTGTTGGGCTATTGCATGGGCTCACATACATTATTTTTATTTCTAACTATGATGTTATCAAGAATAACACTGTTCGCAGCAACATGTTTTTTTTCATATTTACCCTTGGGTCTTTAATTCATTATCCACATCCAAAAATATACTAAACAAGCTCTATCTTTATCCGGTTTACAAAGCTGAAAACATGGATGGATGGATTGACTAGGAATTTAATTAGGGAAGGTTTCCAAAATTGTAGTTAGGAAAATGTAGGAAGGCTCAAATAGGAGGGTAGTCATTTTAAGCTTATCTGTGGAAGTGTAAAAACATATAGACTGTATATAACACATCATTAATAACCTGTTATTCAAATCCAACAATCAGTCTAGCTAAAGTTAGATGAGAATATCTTTTAGATGAATATCCTGGAAAAATAATAATCTCATAAAAACAATATTGGTTACACAGAGATAGGTCGTGAAGCGGCTCCTACAGAGCTTAAATATGCTCCCTTATCTCTCTCTGGGGTGGATGACTTTTTTCCCTATCACATTTTCACTGTTGGTGCCCACCCACAGTTTCTCCTTCTACATTTAAACACCTATTTCATTTTCAAGACAGAATCCTACTGCAGATTTTTTCCCTACTTCCTTTCCCTTCTATTCAACTTCCTTATCTCTTACTTTCTTTTATAGAAAATCTGAAATAATGCATGCTCTGTGTGTCAATAATAACATGCTATTGTTTACCTACCAACTTACCCAAAGTTGAACATCCTCATGCACACAATTCCCCATTTGTAATTTCCTTGTTTTTATTACTTATTTTTCCTAGATTCATTGGGAAAGTGCATAAACTTTCAGTGGGCTTATCAATAATAGTTTGCCATTCACTCCGAACTTCCCATTTCATTATATGGTTGGATCTTATCGGTCACACACTAACTTAAGATACATAACTCTCTTCAGTGAGGTAGCTTGTATGACACATTCGTTATGAGCAACGTACCCTATTGTATGCACCAAATGGTTATGCACATTGGACACCACAGTCACCACATAAGCCGATTTTATTCAAATGGACACTAAACCAGAGTATTGTACTGCCTTTTTTTAGGGTACTTATTTTAGTTTTCTACTATTTAGGATGATATTTTTAGTAGGTACACCTGCTTATAGTTTCCCTTTTTCACTTTTTTCCCTATTTTCCCTTTTAATTTAACATAATCTGAAACTATATATAGAATTACACAAACTCAGTTTCTCTACCACAAAGGATGTACATGAAATTGTGATATTCTATACCAAAAAGGATTTTCAATAATATCCGACAGCCAATGAATTTCCTTGACTATCTGATAGTCACTTCCACGAAGGATTTGCACGTTATCAAGTACCACATGGAGGGAAGACCTTGCCGGTGTTGACTTTTACACTGAACACAATCATCATGTACACTAATAGCACGACCGTGGTGGGTCTCATCAGCAGAACAGTGAGTTAGCATACCCAGAGGAGGTGCAGTGATGTGATGTGAATATAACAACCTGTTTCTAAATGTTGATAAAACTAAAGAGATGGTTGTTGACTTCGGAAGACCACTACAAAGCAGCTCTGTAAAGATCGGTAAGAACAAGATATTTCTCAGTATCCATCTGGCAAGGGAGGTCTCCTGGTCCCTTAACACCAACTCCATATCCAAGAAAGCGCAACAACGTCTCACGTCCAGCAACAACTAAAACAAGCTCATCTACTAACCATCATTCTCATCACTTTCTACAGAGGGAACATCTCGAACCCAGCGTTCTGTTTATACCCTCACAAACTTGGTTGTGTATTCTCATGCCTCCTTTTATCTTCACAGAACCAGCTCAAGCAACACAGCAGATGTCAGTCACACAATGATGACCAAGGCAACCAACCCACAACAGGATCCACACACACAAACACACAATGAAACTGACAGTGAACCACCCACCCAGTCTAAGATGAATGGGGTTAATGGCCTTGAGACACCCCCACCCTCTACCCCCTGCTCAGAAAAGGAAGGAAAAAGAAATGATGGAAGACAAGGTGAAGATGAGGGAGGAGGACCCAGTCCTGACCGCACTGGTGACCTAAATCACCATCCAAATGGTTGGGGCAACTACAGCCCTCCTAACACCATGGCCCACAACAGTAATGGCAAACCCCCTCCATCTAGGAGTAACAGTGGACATTGCCCTGCTCTGGGATACCTAGAAGCCAATGTGGGTCCATTGCATGATCCCAGGGAGCAGGAGGAAAACATGGTGCTGAGAAGGGGCTTTGTGCCAAGGACAGCTCCAGAGAGGGTGGCACAGAGGAAGAGCTCCATGGCCCAGCTACAGCAATGGGTCAACCAGAGGCGGGGCTTGGCATCGCAGGAGGACATCAACAGGTAGATCACTGGAGAATAGGAGGAGTATGTATATAAGACCTGTACTGTTTTAATTCAAGTAGTGTTGTACATTGCCTTTTGCTCCCAGAGCAAAAGTTATTTCAGTAGTTATGTCACACTGGCACAAATATGAACATTTTACCCTTGTCGTTACATGACATGTTGTAAAATTACATAAGTTTGTTTTGAAGCACTGAGTTTGAGGCTGGTAAACTTTGACCCCCATTTGTTGGATAACTTCTGTTATCAGACTAATTTGACAGATAGATGTTTACTGTACTGTACTGTATATAATTTCTACTTAGACTGGTTTAATGTTTATTTTCAGTTGGTGCCGTTGGCCTTACTTTGAACAACTATAAAATCGCAAGTGCATGTCTCTGCATCAGATGTCATGAAAATGTAGCACAGATTGACTTTCTGATCTGCATCACCTTGTTGAACATTGCTGATATGTTTTGCTGTCATTTCAGTCCATCTTGTTATTACCCAGTCAACCGAGGGATCTCACCTGACTACTATGGCTACCCTGGTGGCTCCCAGTATGTAGAGGAGTACTCTCTTTACCCACCAGGTGTCCGACCTGACAGTATTTGCTCTGTCTCTGCTGTGGGAGGATATGACCGACGCTGGACTGTTGAAGAGAAACGTCGTTCACTGAGAGATGGACCCTATGAGCTCTATGGATCTCCGATACGCAGGGACCCATGGGGGCCACAGTATTATGGTGACATGGAAACATCCATGAGGCGCCTGTCCATTCAGCCACGCTCGAGGTCTGTGCCAAGGTCACCATCCCTGTCATCAGGGGGTCCCTACTCACCAGTGCCCCCCAATTTTGCCTCTCCGGCTCGATCGCCATCCACCCGCTTTGACCGAGTTTCAGGAAGGATGAGGGAACATGTGATCTATGCTGATCCATCTGTCTATGGTCTGAGGAGATCCCTCAGTTCACCAAAGGTGAAGTAATGAGTGTGTGTGTTTGTAGCATTTGGTCTGTACAGTTTGCAAAATGAAGTATGAGAGTATAAAAAATAGAGTTGATACCGAAAAAAGTTAACCCCAACCTTGAGTTGTCAGTTTTTTTTGTGACGAAACAATTTTATTTTTGTAACCAGGAAGTATGCAGGTTCAGAAAGTAGATGAAAGTTAATCAAATGTGTCACTGAAGAGTAGAATTAAAATTTCACATAATCATCTTGAATAGCCACAGTTCCTAAAAACAAAGACATGTAAATTACATTTGCTACCACGAACATTCATTTGTGAAAATTTAACTGGGATGGAAGAAGGAATGAGAGATTAATGTTTTGTTTTCATATGGTACAACCACATTTGTCTGAACTAACATTCATTCTCCCCTTCATTTCCCACTTATTGCCTCCCCTTCTTCTTTTAGTATGACTACCCTGGAGACAGGAGGTCGCTAAGCCAAGGATTATATCACCACAACTACCCTGTCTCCCCTTCCATCAATAAAATGGTATGTGCTTGATAGCACTTAGTGCTGTGTTACTCTGTGTAGCTTTGTGTTGCAGCTGCACCTCCTGGTCTGTCAGTCCAAACCCTGTCTTCTAATCTATCTGTCGTCTGGTCCTCTCTGCTGTTTTGCCTTTAACACACCACCAAGACCATTCTTGTGTGCATGTGGATGAGTGTATGTTTATGAATTCACGCATAAGCGAACTAAAACTTAATGATAGACCTCAGTGGATTCCATCAATTTTACCATTGAACAGTGAAATATAATGCTTCCTAGCAGCTACATGAAGTTTAATGTAACAAGAGATCTGAAGTCACTTGATAAAAGAAGAATTGTGACAAAATATACATATAATGTGTGTTCAGTTTGCTAGTAATGGGGCAATGTTTAATGAGAAGATTCCAGGAGTACAAGGGTTAGGGTCATTCTGAGCATGAAGGTGCATTTTGTAAGAGGTATTCTGGGCCAAATAAGTAGAAGGATTGTGTAATACTAAATCCACAGGGACCACTGGAAACACACTAAAACTCTAAAGCTCTGAAATTTCTAAGTCTAGTCATCACATCACAAGTAGTGAATGGTCAAATACTTTTCTATCCAGATCCACCCTAGGGACAGGACAGAGGACTACTAGAAACCACCTCTAACACCAGAGGCCTTGGTTTAATAGAGACATGTTTCCTCTACACCAGCTATATAATCAGAGTTAGTGAAGTTCATTCAAAAAGTGGCCAGTTGTTAATATGTGCAGGAACTGCAGACCTCTCGATCAGCAGGTTGGTTGTGCTGCTTTGCTGTTGTCTTACTCAAACCCTTGTGTCTGTACACTGTGTCTGTGTGATTTCCATGTGTGTCGCTGTTGCTGCTGCTTTGCTCAGGAGGACATATTAGACCTTCAGCTACAGCGCAATCTGGACTACCTAGACCAGCAGGTGGGGACACACACACAATTTTTTTTGCTATCACGTATTTCACACACTCTTTTCCAGGCAGTTAGGCACAATCTGTCCTTGAGCTTCCTTCACTTCTTTATTCTCTATTACTGTGTTTTTGAAATGTTTCTAAATGATGCTTGGCTTTAAATCAGCTTTGAAAAATAATTATTAGCTTCTTCTTACATTGGTCCTGCATTGTTCTACTCATTCTGTTATACAAGCTGATTGTCAGGTCTCTATATCCTGAGATGAATCTTCAGGTGATTGAGGGAAAGCACCTAATTGGCACAGTCAGCGCTCATCCTCATCAGCAAAGTTCTTTATACAAGTAAGAAAGAGGAGAGCCCCATGGGGAGGCAGGCTTTGGCTAGCAGCACTACATTAGTGATTCTTTATTATAGGTTACGTCTTAACTGGTTATTAAATTTTAAGGGGTTTCTTCTGAATGCTCTTTTTGACTTTGGGACTAATTACAGAGCTTCAGAGCCAGTGTTGGCTGGTCCATCCTATTCCAATTTTGTCCCTTAGGCCCAATGGCTTGTTTACATTACTAACAGACCGGATTCCTATCCAGGCCAGCCTTTCTTTCTTTTGTTGTTGTCTCTTCTGTATTCCCTCTCTCACAGTCTAACAGATTCACAGATGTTCTCCCTCATTCCTTCTTGAGCTTACATCATATCTTCTGCTTCTACAGTACTTGCCTGCAAGAGTCTGTTAGGGTCTGTGTGACTGTGTGACAAAATCATATGCCTTTAAAACATGTAGAAAATAAACTAACCCTACATGAGAGAACATCAATAAACACAGGCACATGTTGTGTTGATAGAACTATGTGCATGTCTGATCTGCCACTGTGTCCATTTTGTTATATTCAATATCTTTAAATGTTCCAAATGCCTTGCTTGTACACGCATATCATCCATGCACTCCTATAGTATGGGTGTAATGTGCACATATTTAATTGTGTAGCACCCATGCACCTGTTGAAAATAAAGTCACATGAACACCTTGCAGACTCTTCTGGATATGTTAATGTTTTGTCATAGGCATATAGGGTGTTGTCTAATGTGTGAATAGACTTTATATCCTCTTGATTGCGTCCTACAGTCAGCTGCATGGGTGGGCTATTTTTTTTACCCATAAACATGTACACATCTCACTTTGCTTGGTGCCGTTACAATAGTTGGTTTCAGGCATCAATGTCTGAATCATAAAATGAAAAGTTATACAATATTCTGTTCCTTTTTTCATTTTCCCTACAAGCACAGATTTCATGTAAAGGGTGTGAATAATGCAATTGTGATATTGTGGTAACAGCTTTCCCTAAACTTCTTACACTTATTTGTAGTCACTCTTTAACACAGTTCAACTTAGTTCTTGTAACATGAGGCAAATCGCTTCTGTGACATTGACAGATGAGGTAGTGTGCTGGTATGTATTATCAATGGCGATTTTGATCATATAAATAATTTTTTCAATCTTTATTTTTACAGGTGCCTCCTTTCCATGATGTCTACAGCAGAGACTTACATCCCACACTGAAACTTAATGAAATTGAAACCAGTGTAAGCAAGTTAATGCTGCATACTGTACACGTACATATTTTTCTAGTTTAGTGTAAACCATCACTTATTTACACTGATTTCTGAGTCAGTCCCATCCAGCATTATTGGGATGAAAACCATAAGAGTGGAGGCAGTTATAGCTATAGTTTAGGAATGACATGTCCCACACGGGTGTAATATTCGAATGTCCATAAACCACGTGTACTGCTGCAGATGCATTCTCGTACCCTTCCTATTTGTTTTGTCTTTTCAACTAAGTTTTTAAAGTTTCTACAACATACAATAAATGCATTAATCAACCACTGACCTCTCTCACATAGAAACTCTTGGGCCGGCTGTGTGAGCAAAACCAAATTTTGAAAGACCATGAGGCTGTTGTCCACAGACTTAGAATGGACAAGGTAAATTGTTTTTCTCACTGTATCATGCTATGTTGTTAACCCTTGTATGGTGTTCAGGTTCGTGGGACCTTTTTTCATTTTTTATCAGAAGAAAAATAATACAATCATTTTTTTTTTTATTCATTCAATCTGAGGTTCATTGGCCATTGACTTTCTGACAAGAACATGTAAAGCATTTTCATTGACCACACATTCTAAATATATATGCAACCCAACAATGCAGCGGGTCCACCAGACCCACAAACAGGCTGAATAACAAAAATATGAACACCACACAAGGGTTAAATTCCACATCTGCATCTGTGCTATTCTAATGAAAGAAATGTATCATTACTTGCGTTACATTATCTGCTCTTTTAGCTAGAGAAGAACCAATTGATTGGCTGGAGGTCAGAATGGGCCAATCTAAGGCTTAATCGGCTATGACAGGTGACCAGCTGATCAGTCTGAGATACCAATTCTGCTCCAATTACATTTAGAAGCATGACAGTTTACATTGTAGACAGGAGTGTGGTGGAGTGGTAAGAATTTCCGCTCCATGCTTTTTGCTCACTTCCCATGGTCAAAGCCATCATTCTGAGTTAGGCATAGCTGTGTAGTACTTCAGGTTTGTTGTGTTCACAAATGATCCAGTATGACTCCTTGATAGAAAGGAAGGGATTCAAGTCTTAGTAAAGAGCAGTTGTTTTTAATGCTGCGCTTGCTGCCAATTCACTTGTCTCCTCTTTAGACAGAAGTTGCCAGTTATGATTTGTTGATTGGTGCCAGCAAATGCACCACTGACCCCTCCTCCCTGTATCAACAAGAGAGCTGTGATTGAAAAAGCTTAACGCTGAATGACGATAGTGAGGAACATTAGTGACAACAAAGGAATAAATCAGAAATAAAATGTTGTATTCTAATTGTTTTGGAGCTGTTATGTTCTAAAGCTCACATAAACTTGACCACACCAACAGGATTTTCTTCTAATGCAACTTATGCACAGTCTTCATTCTCATGTCTGCTCTGTGCAGGTGTGTGGCCTGCAGTCAAAGACAAAGACCCAGCATGTAATCTTTATAATGCAGATCCCTGACAGATCATAGAAAATATGAGTAAGTTAAGCTTACATGAAAAAATAATTTTAATGGGATATTTAAGTTTAGATGGGATTTTTTTTTATTTAACATATAACTTGGTAACATCTGCACCTTAAACAATAAAAAAATATAAAGAAAGAGATGGTCCCTCCTTTTGAACTTCTCCTGGAAAGGAATGGAGCCACAAGAACCATGTCCAGGGCCGCAATTCCTAGTTTGAGCTGTACCAGAGTAAAATTGGAGCAGGACACAGGACCATGCACCCACACAGACAGTAATGTCACAGCCACACACACACGCATCATGTCAACAGTGTGTTTTGTAAAAATTTTAATAAAAAGTTATTTTATTATAGGGAGTGGAGGAATAACCATTTGATGCCTTGTTGTCTTCTTCAGTTTCTATTAACTGGTTGATCTGTTTACATCTGGTACAAATCTGCATTTCATCTCAAATTGAAATCAGCCAAAACTGCAATTGACAGGTCGGACTCAAAAATTTGAACTCTTTACACTGAAGGAAGCGGACAAAGCTTTGATTATTTCACTGTATGTGATAATAAATACTCACTGACCAGAAAAATAAAAGCATCTTGAGGTTTAGGGCAGTTTAATATAAAGCCAATAAGTTAAATATGCTTGCTGTGTCCAGGACAGCCTAGAGGAAGCACTGGTGGCAACACATCAGGAGATGGAGCTGTACCATAACCAGCCTTTGGCTATGGGAAAGCTGCAGTTCAAAAAGGAAACCCTGCAGAACCAGCTCATCAACATCAGGGGGGAGCTTTCTCAGGCCTCTAGTGTAAGTGTACATCTCAGTTAAAATCCAAAAATGCTCATTTGTTCTTACTGTAGTCATTATTCCAGTCATTGACAGAAAGCATTCTTGACTTGCTGTGCAATCATATAGAGATTCTTTTTCACCATGCTGATTACATTCTCATCATCATCCTCATCTCATTTTGTAGTTTTCCTGTATGCTTCTTCTTCTGGAAAACTATTTTTCATAGATGTTGGCTTATTTCCTTGTTCCATTTTTACACCTCAAATTAAAAGACAACTCCACCTTAACCTTGGCTTGTATGTTGCCACATCTTCAAATTTGATTTGATTTAACCTATGAATATGGTGGCAAAGGGTCCATATACAAAAACAAGAAAACAAGAACAAACAAGAAAAATGTGTTATTCTGTGAGTCAAATGCATCAATGTTAGGAAGGCATGGTGTATGTTAACCACAGATGTTAAAAGTACTCTATTGCACCTCTCTCAGGCTTTAACCACCACTCGGATGGAGTTTGAAGCATTAGAGGATGAGGCCAATGCCATTCATGGAGATCTATGGGAGCAGCTTAATGCAGGAGGGCAGGTAAAAGTTCTAACTTTCATTATGCCTGTTTGTCTTTAAAGCACAAATACAAGGGAAACGGAAAGCTGTCAGACATTTATATAAGAATTAAAATAAGACAAAATTTAATGCTAAAAGAAAAAAAACAGACGCATGTTGATATATAATGGAAAGTAAGAGATGTAGATTTATAACATGCTTTATTAAACCATTCATTAACAGTTAATTTATTTCTCTAATGTGAATAGGACAGGATGGTCAGCAGTACTTTCAATGTACCAAACCTATTACTAATACTTAAATTGGCATAAATACCCAAAGGTTTTTATTGATAACAAAGGGTTCTAGATGTATTTTGAAAAAATACTCAAAATGTATTGCTTGCATGCTTTAGTTGGTAAACTCCACACAGGAAGGTACCTGGCCAACCGGTGGATTCGAACCCAGAGCCTTCTAGCTGTGAGGCAACAGGCCACCCATATATTGGTACCCAATAGTTCCCAAAATAAATACGAGTATATTACAGTAGTATAGTAGGTACACTCCCTGTATAAATGTGAGTATACTGTACAGGACATCTAAACTATTTTTTATTTGTTGCAATGTAATGACACATGGAGTGGCTGTGGCTGAATAGGTAGAGCAGTCTGCCAATCGTAGGATCGGTGGTTCGATTCCCGGCTGCCATGTCACATGCCAAAGTGTCCTTGGGCAAGATACTGAACCCAAGGTTGCCCCCAATGAGTCAGATCAGCTGCATAGCAGCTCTGACATCGGTGTGTGTGTGTGAATGGGTGAATGAGATGTAGTGTTAAGCGCTTTGAGTACCAGTTAGGTAGAAAAGCTCTATATAAGTGCAGACCATATACCTTTTAAATATGTTTTTAGCTTTAATGTTAATATTAAGTGCTTTATCTGTAAGTTGGGTCATGGCAATTGAACTTCCTTCTTCTTAGGTAGAAACATTTCATTACTCATCCAAGTAGCTTCTTAGTCTTCACCAACATTAAGTGTACAGTAGACAACCGTAGTCCTAATAGGCAATCCTAGTCCTAAAGAGCTGCACCACTGCTGGTTCTCCAGGTGTCCCTGCACTTGCATCTTCTGATTGGCTGAATATACCTGATCCAGGTAATCAACAGTGAGAAGGGCAGAGATAGTTGGAAAACAAGCAGGGCTGTGGGGCTCTGTAGGACAAGAGTCAGATAACTCTTTTTTTATTCCTTCCATAGAACTCTCTCATGTCTCATTTTGTCTGTCCTGGCTTTCTGCAGAGTGAACTGGTTCGTCGGCACATCCAGAAAGAATTTTGGAGAGTCCAGGATGTATTAGAGGGACTGCACAAGAGTAACTCATCTAGAGGCACTGACACAGCCAAGCACAGAGGTAGAACACTGAAGAAAAAAAAAAAATCATTACCGGTACATGAAATGAAATGTTACTGTCTCTATAAGATGTGTTCTAATAGCGCATTTTTTGCCATTTCCAAACCCCTTCTCCTTCTCATTCTCTTGCATAGTGGCCAGCGGTGCATCAGGTTCCTTTAGCACCAATAGTCCAGCCAGTCCCCTGAGCTCAATAAGCCTCACCAGCCCACTCAGCCCCTTCTCCCCATTGCCAGGCTCCCAGGCTTCCCCCAACAAACAGCTGGGCCCGGAGGTAAGCACCGGACACACCCAGCCGGTGACAAATCCTAATCCAAAACTCAACACAAATCCATTCTTAGGATCCAAAGCTAATCCTGAAGTGCATAGAAGGTTAAGCCCTAAGCTGAGGTATAGACCCAAAAGTTACAGAGAGCCTGATACCACCCTATCTGTAGAACATGTAAATGAATATGGTTGTGAAACCTATGAACACGCCTTTCCTCAGACCTCCCTAGCCTTGCAAAACCTTAGGCAGACCTTGAGTAGATTAGATCCTGTATTAGAGGAAACAGACCAAAACCAGAACATCAACTGTAGAACCAACTCAACTCTTAACCATCCCATTCATTTAAATGCAGCCAAAGTCAGAGCCGAAGAAAAGGTTTGTGGCCTCCATGGACACTGCCAGAACTCTAAATATTCCAATCAGCATTCAGACAAAGTCCAAACCCACTCTCCCCACCAGAAAAATTGTTGGTTAACCTCAGAGGATTGTAAACAAGAGGTAAGGGTTGGCTTAAGAAAAGATGTCTATCCGGACTCCCACCCATCTCACTTTGCAGTGGGATACAGTAATGGCCTCAGAAACATTTCCTCCAAGAGGCGCTTTTCTATGCCTGAATCCCAGATCCTGCTGCTCCAGGACTCATATGAGTCATCATTTCCTTGTTTTAGAAGTGGTGACCCTAAAACTCAAAAACAGCACCAGCTACATTCTCAGTTTCATGATAGGGCATGTACCAGGCCACTTACTTATCCCAACAACCAAGGCAAACTTGACTTTGACCCTATGATCTGCGTCATTACATCGTCCGATTCACAGAGTAAATATTCAGGTACAGTGTTCATGCAGACCCATCTTTAAAAACATATCCACCATATAATTTTTAATTTTTTTATCAAAAAGGTGATGATTGTTAACTTTTAGCCCCCTGTGATTTTTAACATTTTTAAATTCAGGTAAAATATTTAGATCTAGAACAAACATTTTAGGTTACTATTGTAATGAGCATGACATCAGTTCGCCCTATTCTAAAAAGTCATTGGTCCTGTTAATTGAAATTCCAGACAGATCCTTATTTATCTTATCAGTGTTCATTCTTTGACTACTCTAATAGAATCTTAAGTAACAGAAAGAATTTACGCATATCCCTGATATATTTAGATAAAATACTCTTTGGTGCTAATGTGCCTTAGTCTTATTTTCATTAAGATTTGGACATTTAATTTCAGACTGAACCCATATGGAGGGGTTCACAAACTCATGTAAATGAAAAATTAAGGTCATTTAAAGACATGAAAAAAATGTTGGTACCATTAAAAAAAAGAAAACCCCACAAAGGTCACTGAAATAACATTAAACTGATAAAAAGTAATAATAGATAATAATTTAAAAAAAATGAACTAATGAAAAACAGAAATAGCTTTTGGGTTGTGGTTCAACAGAGGTTTTTTTAAAGGTCCCCTATTATGTATAATCCATTTTTAGGACATTTCCGTACATTCAACTCTACTGTGCATGTAGACACACACTGAATAAAAGCACTTCCTCCTTTTTTCACATTTTAGCTGTTTAGTCCACTCCTCTCTCAGAACGATCTGTTTAGGATCCTTCACCTTTCTGACGTCAAGAAGAATTCACGCCACCGCCCGAGACAAACTCAGTGTAAAACTGGATTTCAGCCATTGCGTTCACATGCTGTGATAGCATCAACACGGCACAGTTACCATTCTCAACGAAAAAGTGCTGCGTTTTTGGATGTGCCAACCCACACTGAAGTCTTTTAAATTTGCCAATGGAGCAAAACAGGAGGCACCTGTTAGTGATTCACTCCATACTCCTCCAACAGTAAGTACATTTTTATATATTGCTGTGTAGTTACTGTAGTGTAGCAGTTACACACACACAGTGGTTGTGTGTGTGTAAAGTAACAACAGACAGAATATGTGCTTTTCTTTCAAAACCTGAAACGGTCTTACAACGCGTTTATGATTTGTCGGTACGGAGAAAGTTACATAAAACAGTGGCTGTTTTTCATGTACGTAGGCCAGTGGATTTGGATTATCTGTGCTAACTGTGCTCTATGTGTTATCAGGTTATTCCATGCTTAGTTGCTACTTTGTCTAACATTGCTATTACTATAATCATATCATAATGAGTTTGTACCTTATTGAAATGTTTCTTATTAATCATCAGATACCTATAGCCTATGTAACGTAGATATTATTTGTGTAGGAGTTATACATTGAAAGTGTATTTCTATACAGGGGGCACATCCCAGTTACCCAAATACAAGGAAGTTCCCTGTAAAACAGAGACATCACTGCGGACTGTTGATACACAGCCATCTCAGAGGAGTCTTGAGCCTCACAATATATTACAGCTGCTTTAGATAAAGTTTACAATAATTAGCTGTTGCAGCCTTGTCTAGTTAGTTACAGTGTTGTTGTGATTTTACTCATGAATTTCTGCTACTACTCACCAGCAACTGTGTCCCCCGAAGAGGGAGATTTTTTTATTAACAGCACCTTTGTAATTTACACATGGTGTTTACTTTAGTTGTTGTACTTTGTGACACATTCAGAACAATACAAATAAAATAAATATAAATTTGTCCAAGAAAATATGTAACATCATTATTTAGTGAAGCACACAGAGAATTAAAAATACCAACCATTATTTGTGTGTGTCTCATATTATAGTGGGTATGTGGATTATGGATCATCTTTGAGAAAGTGATAATTTTTGTGGAAACCTGAGAAAAAAAAATTAAATATTGTTAAATACATTTCTGTTTTAGGTCATGTAAAGATCTGTCAAAGGTGTGTCACCAACTCTTTTAGTCTCTAGCTCTTTACTATTATCAGTTCAGTGCATACTTGAGTTAGTGCTATATTTCATATCATAGCAATTGATGATATTTCTAGGGATTTAAAATCCATCTCTCAAGGACTATCTCTTACCTTCCCACAGCTGAGTAGCTGGATCAGGCCTGTTCAGTCAATCAGAAGCTGGAGGAACACACCTGATCCAGGTAAACATCTGTGGGCAATGCAGTGGTAGTTATATAACAAGCAGGGCAGGAGGTCCTTGAGGACCAGGTACAAGATCCACTGGTCTGTGTTATTAAGTGGGGACACACAATGGTAACACTGTAAAGTGCAACTTACTGGTGAAGTCAATAAATACTTGACAGTATCTGTAAAATGTCAAATTTTCTGTGGTAGTTTTACCTAATTAATAGTACGTTATGTGAAGGAATGTAAAGCAGCTTGGTATAACATGCTTTAACTAACATTTAGACTGTCTCCTTGTAAATATAAAAATAATTGTTATATGATAAAGCAAACTACACGCACTAATGTGTTCCTGTTTGCTGTAAATGCCCATAGTCAGCAAATAGTCCAGATCAGCTGCCTCTTGTGACCTAGTGTGAATTAGATATGGTATAAGTTTTTTTATCATTATTGTAGCAGCATAAAGTTACTATGCAAAACGACTAGGCCTATATTACAGAAACCAAGCTAAATTAAGTTCAAAATCATCATTGACAAATACTACCAGTTAAAAATACGTAACCTACTTAGAGCCGAGCTAATATTTCGCTCCACTACTTACAACTGTGTTATATAAAACAGAGCAGAGAAAGTATGCCACCAGAGCTAGCCCGCTGGCATTAGCCACATCCTATGTCCCATAATATGGTATGTTAAATTCACTAACTGTTCATAAACGGCCTGTTGTATCAAAATGTTTGTACACTTGTGCAAACATTATTTACAGATGTCAGGTCTAAGTTGGTTATATGTAACCATCTTACACCTGAGATAAAGTTACATTCTATTACTTAGTTATCTAATCCAGTAATGAGGCAATCACTGCAATCAAGCAATTTCTGTAACCTAAATGAGACTTATGCCCCTGTAAATGGGTATTTTGGCCCACTCCTCACGAGCAAACTGCTCCAGCTGTCTCAGGTTTGAAGGGTGTCTTTTCCACACTGCATGTTTCAGCTCCTTTTACAGGTGCTTCATATAATTTAGTTCAGGGCTGATAGAACACCACTTCAGAAAAGTCCAAATCAGTTCAATTTAATTTAATGTGTATAGAGGCAAATCACAATAGTCTTCTCAAGGCACTTTACAGTGTTTAAGATTTAAGACCATACAAATATAACTGTATACAGAATTCTATAGAAAACCCAACAACCAATCCAATTATTTGTTTTTAGCCATTCTTGGGTGGTTTTAGCTGTGTGTTTTGGGTTATTACCTTGTTAAAGAACCCATGACCTACGACTGAGACCAAGCTTTCTGACACTGGGCAGCACGTTTTGCTCCAGAAAGCCTTGATAGTCTTGAGATTTCATTGTACCCTGCACAGATTCAAGACACCCTGTGCCAGATGCAGCAAAGCAGTCTCAGAACAAAACTATGCCTCCTCCATGTTTTACAATAGTATGCTTCATTTTTGCATCTGTGAATATAAAGCTGATGTGACTTGCCAAAAAGTTCTAGTTTTGTCTCATCTGTCCAAATGACATTGTGCCAGAAGCTCCTTGGTTACCATTCCTTTTAACTCTTAGTCTCTTCAATTTGTCATCAATTTGCCTTTTGCAGTCCATGGAGGTTGGCTACAGTCCTGTGGACATAAGATGAAAAATAAAATCTGATAATATGTGCAACTGTAGTAGCAGCATCAAGCTGCTTGAAGATGGTCTTATAGCTATTACCTTTAACATGTATATGTACAATTTTTTGTTCTAAGTTTTTGAGACATTTCTCACTTTAGCTTTCTTTGGTCAATGTTCAGTGCAGTACACACCATAATACCAAACACCACGGTGACTACCTTTTACCCTTAATATAGGCAGATTGATCACAAGTTTGAAGACATCTGTGATGCTAATTACAGGAGACACTTTAGTTTAACATGTCCCTGTGGTCAACTTGTCTTTTCTAGGGATATCATCATTTATGTCTATTCCAATTTCATTAGTTGTTCATTAGTAGTTTTTAAAGTGCCTCTGTTGAACCACAAGTCAAACACTATGATTTTAATGAGCTAATATTAGTAAATTTTCATTTATTATGACTTTTGTCAGTTTTAAGTTATTTCAGTGGTCATTGTGGGTTTTTCTTACTTCAGCAGAACATAAACAAACTATTTTTCCATTTTTGTATTTATTCAGTTTCCTATCAACTATGAATAAACTATTATCTGTATATTACTTACTTACTATATAAAATAGTTGAACATAATTTTATACTTTGATTTGGATTACTTGATGTACCTGAACATGATATAAGTTAAATAATTTAAGTGCTATATTTTAGGTTCTCTCTCAAATAGAAATAATGTGGTTCACCCTTACAATTTTGCTCCAAGTATGATCTAATTAGTTTCTTGGTTGAGCAATGCTGCTAATGTTACATTCCCAGATTAATAAACTTGTTATAAATTTAATAATAAATTTGTTTTGAGGGAAGTGACCTATACAGTGACGGTTGGAATGTTTTGGCTGTTCCACAGAGCCTTTCATGGATTTGTGGAAGAATTCACAGCAGCTGTCAGGTTTATGGAGAATTTCACTTCTCCTTATCATCAGTTCAAGGCCCCATTCCACAATAACATTCCCATGAGTCCTTTCTGCTCTGCACTTTGCCTGGCTTATTATCACTCCTGATGAGCAGCACTTTCTCTTCCTCCTATTCTTTCTCTCCTTCCTTCCTCCTGCTCTTATAGGAAAATGTTCCCCCAAGGCCTCCCCTTCCCAAGTCCTATTACCCTTTGGAGGCCTCCCATACCTTCCCTCCCTCTATCCCACATTTGCCCTTTGACAGCACCGCCTGGCTACGCAGCTTGAGCACTGATGATGGTTACCTTGATGGTGAAGATACCCTCAGAAAGGTATTTGGGTGTCTGTACCCGTGTCCAGCTCTTCCTTCACCCAGCCCTAACTGTTATCCCATGTCATCTTTAAAAATGTATTTATTAACCTTGTAAATATACCAGAGGCCATTCATCTCTCCAAAGTCCCATGTTCCTACTCTTCACAAACCTGCATTTGTTTCATCCATTGCATCTTAATATACCCCTTTGTCTCAATAACAGCCTGTCTTTGATCGCCCAAAGCACGTGTTCCACAAGTGGCTGCACTTAGAGCTTAGTGCACTTAGCAGTTGATAGGAGCCCTGGTACCTGGTGAGGGTTCTCTAGAGGCACAGGTCATCTGTCAAACTTTCTGTGTGCTTGTGTAGTGTCTTAGTCAGTACATAGTCATGCAAGGTTGTGCCATACACCTCCTGTATAATTAATTACTGGCTGTAAAACCAGTTATGTCCCTTTTGTGGATCAGTTTACACTGATCAGCCACAACACTGACACCACCTGGTGGCTGATGGGTGCATCCTCCAGGAGAAATAGGTGTCCACTGTGGACTCATCCTGTAGTGGTCCTCTCAAATGTCAGCATTGTCTACAATTGGTCAATATCATACCTAACGTTGACCAATGTTGGAATCCAAATGATTAGGGAGTGAATCTACTGATCACTGCACTTCCCTTGAAATTAAATGATTTGGGTCTGAAATTAAAATACATGCAACTAATGTGTTGCTTCTGCCATTACAGGTGTACAATGCTCCCATTGCTATACACAACAATGCATTTTTTAATGCATTGTGTTTGATCAGCAGCCTTGGATGTGTATTTGAATGTTTCACTATCTTCAGGTTTAATGCTGATTACATGACAAATAACATCAGTACTCCATGTTGCAGCCCAAGTATGGAGAACAGAACAATAACAGTGATGTACAGGACCAGGTCCAGGACAGACAATCCACTATGAATAAAGGTAGAACGATCCAAATGCAAGTTTCCATGTGTTAATGCTTTGTAAGATAATAATGATGATGCAGTATAACTTAAAGGTTGACCCATATAGTCCATGGGATTACAATTCCTTACACTGATATTACACTACAAGGATGAAAAATATTAAATAAATCTAATCCTCAATTCTGTCTTTTGGGGTAAGATTTAATCACAAAATCAAGAGCTCTAGTACTCTGCATACGCAATTCTAACGCTAGTATGATATTTTTCCTGTCACCACACAGTTTATGCCAATTAAAGGGTACAATGCCATCAGCAAAAGTTAAAAGAAAATGTTTAAAACAAGACGTTGTTTTTATTTCCAAAATTCAGCCCAAATTGAGTTTCAGTTTCAGGCAGACTTAACATGAACCAGTCAGCATTTGCACCTGTGCCCTTTTTCCTGAAGAAAGAGCTAAGTGTTGACTTCAATTCAACTCTCTCTTCTTCCAATTCCACTCAATCTATTTTTGTGTCTTTCTCCAGTTGGTATAGTTCCTCCTAGAACCAAGTCCCCCACTGATGAGTCACACAGTAACTCTGCTGGAGTATCTTGGCATAGTGGCAGAGGAATCTCAAGGGTATGTCAACCTAAACTCCAATACAATTGTAGCCACAAGCATTCAAATATCATGGAAATCAAGCTTTCCAAGGATCTTTAACAAGAAATCGTGTTACAGAGCACAAACCATGGCACTCTCCCATTACAACTGTGATCTCACAACTTAGAATAGTGTGCTTTCAGTCTTAATGTCCTCATAAATTACGCCAAGTGTGGTTAAAGTGGTTAAATACTCTCTAAGCAAGTAAGTTTAGCCATAGCCAATGGTTTAAATTATTCATTATTATCATAGATTATTTACTATGATAATGATTTTAATATCTGGGAATAATAAAATGGCTGTTAATAATATGGATATGTCAAGATAATGACATTTGACTTTTATGATCTTAAAAATACAATATAGCACAACACGTTATTCACATTATTAACATTTTATAGTATTATTTACAATGACAAATAGGGAATCTTGCAATGATAAAGTGTTTAATTATAAGTTTCATCATTTTATATAATTTGGCTTGATGGAATCATAGTTTAATGGTTAGCTATGTTTAAAATTCTGGCTGAGGTAAGTGTATTTATGCTATGTCTTTGTCACAGGAGCGTCCAAAGAGTGCAGTGTTTCCTGCAGAGGTAAAGTCGAAGATGAGCGTGGAGGAGCAGAATGAACGAATCCGCCGCAACCAGAGCAGCTCTGTGAGGGACAAGAGAAGGAGCCTAAATCTTTCAGCTGGCCAGTCTCCAGCCAATTACAAAGTGGTATGATTATGTGATTATATTTGACCGACATATTGAAATAGGTTATAGGTCTTGTTCCTTCTTGAACCAAGTAGGGTGGCAGTACAGTAAAGCTTTACACCCCTAGCTACACAATCTTCACATGACAGTTGTAGACAATTAGGATATTATTCAACTATTGTTCAAGTTCAAGTTGAATAGGAAAACTTATTCAACATATTCCTGAAAACCTGAAACCTTCTGCTTTGATGGCAGAAGGAGCTCCGATGGCAGCGCGCAGCAGTGCAGCAGCTTCTCTAGCTCTCGATACTGTTGGTTGTGAAAGGTCTGGGCATACGATTCAGCTGAACTACTGGAGCTGAACAACAGCATTCCAGCTCAACTTCCACATGAGCTAAATAATGTTGCTTGGTAGACTACAGCATTTGAGAACAGCAGCAGGAAAAGTAGATGGCAAGGCCGAATCGGATTTGAGAAGAGGCGGTGTACGCGGAAGCACAAGTTGGGCAAGCGGGTTCGTAGCCTAGCTAGCTAATCCGACACTATTTTAGTCCAACATAAGAGCCTTAGACAATAAAATGGAGTTGCTGAATGTAATGTATGCAATTAGGAAAGAAGTATACAGAGCATTTCCTGGTGGATTTCTGATGGACTGGTCCCACGCCTCGTCCTCTTCTCATTGATGGTGTTGCTGTGGAGTTGGTTCCCTGTGTCAGATACCTCGGTGTCCGCATCACTAAGAACACTTTGCAACATTTATACCAACAGATGCAGAGAAAAGTCTCTCTGCATAATGACAGACACCACTCACCCTGCACACAAACTGTTTGTTCCTCTCCCTTCAGGCAGGAGACTGCACAGCATCCGGGCAAAGACTAAGAGACTGAAGAAGAGCTGTAGCTGATGCTACTTGTATGATAAATGCTGTTCCTCACCAGCTGCTCTCTCTAAAATAATTGTGCTGCACTGCTGCACTTCTCAAATGCTGTTAATCTATCATGCATGTACACCCATATATTTATATATCCTTTTATATTCAATTAGATTTAATTTGTTAGAGCCAAATCACAATAGAAGTCTTCTCACGGCACTTTACAGTGTAAAGTTTAAGACCTTGCAAAATATTACTGTATACAAAATTAAATAGAAAACCCAATACCCCACTTGATGGGCAAGCAGTAGGTGACCGTGGAGAGGAAAAACTTCCTTTAGAGAAAAAGAAACCAGGCTCAGGGTGGGCAGCCATATGCCTCCACTGGTTGGGGTGAGTGGAAAGAAGAGAGAGAAATGACCAGCAGGCAACAAAAAACAACAACAAGCAGCAAAAACACTGGGCAGGTCAGTAGGGCCAGTAACAGGGGTGGCTGTGGATCAATAGGTACAGTAGGAGCAGTTGTCTGCCAATCATAGGATTGGTGGTTCGATTCCCGGCTGCCACGTCACATGCCAAAGTGTCCTTGGGCAAGATACTGAACCCCAAGTTGCCCCCGGTGAGTCAGGTCATTGGTGTGTGTGCTTGTGTGTGTGAATGGGTGAATGAGACGCAGCGCTTTGAGTACCAGTTAGGTAGAAAAGCGCTATATAAGTGCAGACTATTTAACTGCACTCTGGAAATATACAGCACCAGGACCGAGGATACCTGCAAAGGAGTACAGAGAGGAAGAAGCACAATGTTATCAATATATATGTTTATATTCATATTTTTTGCAACTTTTCCACTGCTGTGTGTCAGGGAACAAGCTGCTAGTGAATAGTGTGAATTTGTGATCTAACTATAAGATCATCTAAAGTGTTTTTAAACTTCTGCAGTAAGATTTATTTTTCATTCTTGTTGTCATGTCTTGTTATTTAGTTTTTAAGTTTTGCATTGAAACTTCCTCACTTTCATCAGATTCACAGTTTTTCAAATTGAAAAACTTACACACACTGCTACTCTGTTGTGAATAATTTGGAATATCAGTACCAACTTCACAACAACAGAATGACAGGTTTTTGTTGTTTGTGAATCTACAAAATAATGTGTGCACAGATTTAAGTTTGATATTTAAGGTATCTGGCAACGACAACGCTAAACTATGATTTGATACATATTTTAACATATATTATCACAAATGAATTTAATTTCACAGTGCCACACCTATGCTACATGTTACTACAAGTGAAAAAATACAGCTAATCATCTGTTACCATGTTGTGTCAAAGGCAGCAGATCCATAGTAGAGAACTGTAACAAGGACTATAGTGTGGGGTAGTTGACAAATCAGAACCGCAAGCTGTTGGGAGCTGAGATATTTTTTACATGGATAACTCATCCTTGACTTTATGTGTACATATCTGTGTGTGGACAGGTTCGTAGGCGACTGACTGCTCATGAAATTGATATTAAAGACTTAGAGGCTGCAGTTCGAGGCCAGGGACAGGAGTCACCACGTGAGGAAATTGCTCGCCTAAGACGGTTACAAGCTGGACCAGAGAACTACAACCTGGACATCACCAAAAAGGTGAGATCAGTCATCTGATTCATCCCAAAGGTGCTGTTCAGTGGCAAGGGACTTGCTTTACGTTCTGGAAGATGTTTCACTATCTATTCAAAAGGCTTCAACAGCCTTGCAAAATAGCCTTGGACCTTGCAAAATATTACTGTATGCAAAATTAAATAGAAAACCCAATAACTCCACTTGATGGGCAAGCTCTAGGTGACCGTGGAGAGGTAAAACTCCCTTTAGAGAAAGAAACCAGGCTCAGGGTGGGCAGCCATACTGTATGCCTCTACTGGTCGGGGTGAATGGAAAGAGTAGATAGAAATGAACAGCAGGCAACAAAAAAACAACAACAAGCAGCAAAAACACTGGGCAGGTCGGTAGGGCCAGTAACTCCACTATGGAGATATACAGCATCGGGACACTCAATGTTATAAATATATATGTTTATATGAATAATTTTTCATATTTTTTGCAACTTTTCCACTGCTGTGTGTCAGGGAACAAGCTGCTGGTGAATAGTGTAAATTAGTGATCTAACTAAAAGATCATCTAAAGTGTTTCCAAATTTCTGCAGTAAGATTTATTTTTCCTTCTTGTTGACCTGTCTTGTTATTTAGTTTTTAAGTTTTGCATTGAAACTTCCTCACTTTCATCAGATTCACAGTTTTTCAAGTTGAAAAACTTGAAAAACTGCAGTTCGGAATATCAGTACCAACTTCCCAACAACAGAATGACAGGTTCCTAAGTGTATCAAAAAAATTTTCAGGATAATGTGAGAATGTCTGTACATCAGCTAAAACTCTGTAAAAGTTAGGTGATGCAACAGGACAATGAATGAAAATACCAGAGCATGTCAACAAAAAAATCCACCTTTTAGAGTGGCCAAGTCAGAGCCCAGACCTCGACCCACTAGAGATGTGTTGGATTGACTTAAAGAGAGCCATGCTGCCAGGAAGAATGAGATAAAATTCATCCTGAATGATGTCCAGGTCTGATCCACAACTATAGGTCGTGGTTGAGGTCATTGCTGCCAAGGGGGTATCAAGCAATTATTAATTCCATGGGTTCACACTACTTTTTCCACCAGCACTAAGAGGTTTTACAGAAACAGCCTGTTGCAGGAGAAACAGTCTGTAGCAGGATGGATCTGGGCTTTCTCCTCAGGCCCCCACAGTCAGCCAGACATCAACCGTTCTTGTACCCTCTTTTTTTTTAATTCCCCCAATAAATGTACCTTCTGATAAAAAGCTAGCTAATTCCAGCTCCTAGCAGGTTAAGTGATATGAAACAATATGTCATGTATTACCAGTTGGTGCATGTGTGTAATTGGAATCATGTTTATTTATGTGCATTATGTAGCTGGTGGCTCCTGACAAGATTGTGATCCCAGAGCGCTACCTAGATATTGAGGATGACACTCCTCTGAGCCCTGAAGAACAGAAAGAGAAGCAGAAGAAACTGGAAAGGATTAAGACCCTGATTGCCAAATCAAAGTAGGTTTTGATTCATGCACAGCAAATAAAACTGACTTATTAGTTTCAGAGCATGCAGAACTATTAGAAACACAGGTTTTTCCAGTGCATTTTCAAAAGACGTCTTGGTTCAAAATAAGTCTGTTCATTTTAGCATTAGAACCACTTGCTTGCAAAATAAGTCTTTACTATTAAGGTATAAATATTAATAACAGAAAACAAATTTTTCTTACGTCTAACAGATGCTGTATTATACTTGTCAGATGTAGTTTAATGTTTGTGTACTGTATGACTAACAAAACCATCACACACCTCTTTTTTTCTTTATTTTTGCATCTCCTTTCATCTTCCCATGGATTCATCAGTTTGCAGAACATGGTTCCTCTTCTGGATGGCCCAGTTGTGGAAGGAGCTGCTGTGAGTTCCCAGCAGCAGCTGCAGGAGCAGGAGAAGCGTATTGAGATCTCCTGTGCTTTGGCTGCTGAGGCATCTCGTCGCAGCCGCATTCTCTCCGGTGAGGACACTCTCCACACAACAAACACCAAATCAAACCTTAAGTACGAATTCCTAATACTACCTTATACACATACAAACTTAAATTTTAAATCTTAATATATATCTAAATTTATTGCCAAGGTCAGGTTTAAAAAAATCAACAAGCAAGAACACTTTAATGTTATCTGGAAGTTAGCACTGTTTAATTGAATTTCTAATTTCCTTCACTTTACTTTGACAGGAAGATGACTGTAAAAATGCCAGAGTTAGCAAAGAGGCTAATTGCACACTAATGCATAGAATTAGATATACCTCATTAATAAAAATCATTCCAAAACATTAACAGGAATATACCGTAAAATTGCTGATATTTTGATTTTTGTTCAACCATGTTTCAATTTGCGTTGAGCGGTTGGCAGCAAAGTCTTGTAGCTCCTTGTAGCTTTGTGACCTATTGTTTTTGTTTTCATAATATTTTGCTGATCACCTGGAGCATACCTAGAGTTAAATCCAGGTGGTGACTTTGGACTTGTTTTTTGGACAATCACTGTATATCAAGCATTTAGAACTGTTTACTGCCTGACTGTTTATTACCAAGCTGACAGATCCTGGTACATTATGCCTAAAATCAATACACACATCCTTAGTTTTGGTTACATTCAACTCAAGGAAGGATTGAGTGCATGATTTAGAAAATTCTTCCACCACAAGCCCATGAGACAGACTGTGTCAAGCATATGATATGGTTTATATATCAATGCTCTTGCGTAGATCAATTTCAAATCAATTCAGTTTTATTTTTATAGTGCCAAATCACAACAAAAGGCATCTCATGCCACTCTACAGTGCAAGGTTTAAGACCTTACAAAATATAACTTCCAGTCACTCCAAACGGTCTGGTTCTCCTGGAGGTTTCTTCCCCTCAAGGGGAGTTTTTCATCTCCACCGTTACACCTAAAGCTTGCTCAAATAAGATTGTTATGTTTTCTATATAATTTTTTGTATAATTATACTCTGTAAGGTCTTAAACCTTACACTGTAAAGTGCTTTGAGATGACATCTCTTGTAAATTGGAGCTATACAAATAAAATTGAATTGAACTGAATTGAATAACTGATCGATGCAGAATTATGTAGAAAACCCAACAATCCCACTTGAGCAAGTGCTGGGCGACAGGCGTCAGCTTGAATCGAAGAAACCTCCAGCAGAACCAGGCTTACTGTGGGTGGCCTTGACCGGTTGGGGAGAGTAGAAAGGAGAGAGAACTGAACAGTGGGCAACAAAAAACAACAACAACAACAAACAGCAAAAACACTGGGAAGGTCAGTAGGGCCAGTAACTGCACTGTTGAAATATACAGCTCAAAGGCTGGGCATACCTGCAGAAAGGTACAGAGAGAGGGAGACAGAGAAAAGGAAACACAGCTACAGGAGTTAATGACATGCAATGGCTGCGTTTGGATGGATAGACGAGAGGAGCTTAGTGTATGGGGGAGTTCCCCCAGCAGTCAGTCATCTATAGCAGCATAACTAAGAGATGGTTCAGAGTCACCTGAACCTGCTCTAACTCAGTAAACTCAGTCCAGTCATGCTGAAGGGGGACTACATACAGGACGCATAGTTTCAGGCTATCTGCACATATTGAAAGAATATAGAGTGAGTCAGGGAAACCATTACTTTTCTTTTTCTTTAACCTGAAAAGCCGGACTTGAGTCCTCACTCCTTGTTTTGCTTTTTATTTTTCCCTCTGTTCACTCCTTCCGCATCCTTCCATTTCATTCCAGCCCCCTGTGTGCCCAGTCCCCCAACATCCCCGACCAGCCTGGTCCCTCCCCCTTCTTCTGCTGACTTCCCCAACTCTGCCCACATCATGAAGGTGTGAGTCTTACAAGGTAAGTCTCTGCCACCACACTAAGTCCACCAGTCCCTATTCCCCCCTGTTCTGTTAGGACCCTGCACTTGCTTCTGTTTTACGTTTCACTGATTTCTTCTTTGATTCCCTATGTTTATTAGTGAAAATGCTGATGGCCCTTGTGTTCTTCATCACCTTCACATATGCAATAGACATTAATGGATATTGGTGTCTTTGGTCAAATGTTGTTTCTGAGTTTCTGATAGGAAAATTCCTCTAAAATACTATATACCTAGATCTGTGCTTAGGACAACAACCTAAAGTCCAACAGCCTACTTGAACTTTTTACTATGTTCCATAAAACAACTGAGTTGAGATGATGTTAACAGCCAATATGAAATAATCATTCTCTTTTTTTTTGTCTGTTTTTCACCTCTTTTTGTCTGTAGCTCAAGCCCTGGCTGCTGTCAAGTTCGATACATCATCTTTCTGAGGATTCACTGGACAAATGGACTTTTAGCACCTAAACTGATAACACAATACCATAGTAGAGCTTTCTAAGGATGTGTAAAGGAGATAAGTTCCCATTTTAAATTGTAATGGAAAACATGTCTTCTCACTTCCCCTAATTCACATGTATCCAACACTACTAGTGTCCGCTGGCACGAAGAAAAGCTCCAGATCTTACCAGCTTTAACTTGTGTAATACTTCTATATCATTTAGCTCAGGACATATTCTACAAAGTAGAGGTTACTGATAAACTAGGTAATGGTGACATGTTTTATCTTCATAAGGACAAAATGCCAGTGAGCTGAGATTTGATGCTAATCAGTTTACATGGGAACACTGAATATGAGAGGTCCACACTAATGATGGAAGGAAGGAAACAAGTTGAGGAGAAGCAGTCGAGAAAGAGTTTGTATAAGGTCAGAACAGCACCAAGGTCAATCAGTAGAGAAGGCACTCAGTAAAACCCTCGTGCTTCTAGACACTAAAGAGCAAACAAAGATGTTTATTGTTATCTTTCCTAATATCAACCATGAAATGCAACAAGAGGTTTTTGGCCATGTTGGAAGTGTGGTTCCATGATAGACTGACAGGACGTCTCTCCTTAATTATTAAATACTGAGGACTCTCTGTCCTCTGAACTCACTGTGATGCCTGTTCCACCCACACCTCAGTCCCACACATTTCTCCCATCCTATCACTCTCACCTGCTTTCAGTTGTACTCAAATGTAACCATTAGCACTACATACTGTACATTTGACTTTCTCAATTTATTAAAAGATCTGTAAAGTATACTCCAAAATAAACAGGCATTTGCTTTTGCATTTGCATTCTTTATTGGTGTAATAGGAAGCCTGTAGACACATATAGTCTGCATTCTCAAAAACTTTGGATAGCAGTATACATTGAAAAAATCTAAAACAGACTACTTGTTGTGGATAGATTCATTGCCTGAAGGGGAACAAGAGCTGTCACTCAGGAAGTGACATGTTATCTCTCAGTGATGAGGGGTATACATCATACAGCAGCACATCCACAGTAGATTGGTATCTCATTGGAATTTAACCTTTTACAAATAGCTGAAAAAAGAAAAGCAGGTAGTGAGTCAATTGTCTTCTCCAAATGTCACAAAGGATCTGTTGAAGGCAAGGTTGAGTCTAGAAGCTTTTTCCTGGTAAAATTCTTTTTTTTTTTTGTTCAATATTCTTTCAACATGTGCTTGTAGTTAAAGTTCAGTATACATTTCTGAATAGCTTGTGAACAGGCACCGAGCATGAAACTGTAAACCAGAACAGATGCATATGAATGTAATTCATCTGAGGCAGACTTGTATCCATGATCACCTTGTCACCACCCACTGTGTGCAGTACCTGTCTTTCATGAAATCCCTTTGTGTGAAATTCAGTGGACAGTGTTCATGAGATTACCCCTATGATTGCTGACACATATGTAGGAAAAGTATGTTGGTTATAAATGTATGTAGAAAGGTAAAATAGAAGTGACCTTAGAGAAAACACTTATCTGTCTAAAGAGGACATAGATAATAATGCAGTGATTTGAGAAGAACTATAGTATATACTGGAAAATACTGTCATGTAACATATCCCAACATTTCACCCAGTCTTGCAGTACCATAAGTCTGAAACATGTCTTTGTGTTTTATATGTGATGAATAGATCTAAATTATAAAAGAGTTTGAATCTGGATGAACTACAGTGATTAATGGAACATTTGAAATTTAAAAAAAAACTACACGTATTAGTACTTTTTATAATTACATGTTAAACACACAAAAACAAGAAATTAACCTGAAATTGAAAGGAAATAATATTTATTTAATATTAGAATCTGTACTGTATGCTCAAAGGATAAAAACACAATATTGTTAAATTAATCAAATTTTGCCTCTTCATTGCAGCTTCATTCAGATTTGAACTCTGTGACCACATGCACACACAGTACCCTCCATTATTTTTAATTATTTTTGTTTACACAGGTAAATATTTAAGTGATCTGTCTTTTTAGAAAGCTATTGTTCGTCCATGACATAGACTATAAAATGTGGGGCTTACTCAGTTTCAGATACAATATGCTACAGAAAATGAAGAAAATTTAACTTTATTCTGAAAACAGTGAATGCCTCTCTACGCAAAAAAACACAACAAAACAAGGATTTAATAGAATTTTTTTCTTGTTTTACATTTTTAGAAAGGGAATATGTTCAAAAGAGGCAGTACATATTTTTTTAGATGCATGATTGTTCAATGACAAGTTGACAGGTTCGATTTTTACACTGAAGTACATGTTTTACATTTTTCACAAACAGGACTTTGTTTTTATTTTAATGCTCTTGAGGATTGTTTGAGGAGCAGAATATAGATATTTTTGGATTATTGGAATCTGATATGTTAAGAAATGACAACCAAAAGGTTGTGTCCAATATTTGATACTAGATGTAGCATTTGTGGATGATGAGTAAAAAAATATATACATACAATTGTCAATGTACATTTATTTAATATTTTCGATTTCAGTTATTCTATATCCTACTACCACATGTAACCATTGCTACTTTGAGGGAAAAAGAAAAAGTGCTTGAACTATGCAAATGATAAAAAAGAGAAATAATATGCTCGCTTTCAGAAAATCTTGCAATAAAGTGAATGTATTAATAATGTGTTTCTCTAGATGCTTCTGAATTCATCACAGTATTTGTATGATAAAACATGTCTCGCTCTTTGGAATGATAATATATCTACTGCTGTTATTTTAATCCACTTGTTGATGACATTCACTGCCAAAAAACTGCTAAGGTTAATTGTCCAGCCTTGGTGATATTCTACAGTCTTTGTTTAAATCAAACTGTATGTCTGAATGAATAAAGTTCAAAAACATCTTTCATGTTAACACTGTATATTTGTCACACAAGTTGTTCAGAACAGTTCACAAATTTTAATATTACTCAGAAATAACCTCTAGCTGAAAGTGAGTTAAAGTTAACCTGCCACAACCAGGACTGCCAGATCTGCTGAACCAAGAAATCACTTTAATAGAAGCTGTCTGACAAAGTTAAGCATGCAAGTAGATCTCAAAAAGCAACACATCATGCCACGAAAGAAATTCAAGAACTTACTGTGTATGGTTGGTGAGTTACAAAGTTTTTTCTCAGGCTTTGGGACTCCAGCTGAGAGCCATTATCCACAAATGGAGAAACAGTGTTGAATCTTCCCATGAGTGGCTAGCCTACCAGAATTTCTCCAAGTGCACAACAGCTCTTCCAGGAAGCCATAAAGAAACAACAACAACAAAACAACAACAAAAAACATCTGTCTTTTTTGCACTGCCACAGTTCTGCTGTATATGTAATGCCACTGCTAGACAAGGTCAGGCAAATGCCCGACGCCTAAAATTAAATCTCAAACTAAATAGGACAGGCAAAACAGAGACTATGTTTCTGTAAATACAACAATATAGGTATTTGTGCAGTAAAGAACTACCAATAGATATGTACAGTATTAAGTTAGACACCTAGCAGCTGGAATTAAATTACATGGCAACTGATTTAAACCTCTAAACTTTTGTCAGGGGCTGCATGAATGGGTCAAGAAAGCACAGGAGACTGGGGTTTGAGTTCAAAAAGCAATTATTGTTTTATTATTAAGTAAAGAAAGGAATAGAGATTCTTAGGATTCTTAGGATTAAGAAAGGATTGTTTGTGACTAATCCCAAGCACCCAACCACTTTGTTTGCACAAATTGCTGTCCAGCTTTTTTGGCCATTAAAGCCAGCTGTCATTTTTGCACCTGTTGCCATAAGGGGTGCAATTTCCACAGATGTCTGCCACTGTACATGAGGCACTCTTGCAACAGGGGTTCATATGGATTGCATGAAAGGGTAAGGACAAATATGGGCATTAAGGTTGGAGCACTTGTAGGAACAGAAAGTACACCTACATTGATTCCTTCTGAAAAGGTAGTGAAAGAAAAGTAGGATGTGTCCCAGGTTATGATATTTAAGTACCAGAACTTCAAAACTATACAGAACTAGAAGTGTTTACTAGGTCATAGTGCACAACTGAAAAATGTAACTTACAGTAACTCTATGTTAAGTAATGTAACTTAACTATGTACCAACTAAATGTAACTTGACTAAATCAAATGTAAATCCACAAGTTAGTAGACAATTTAAGGGATTCAGAATACTAAACATGAAAAGACATTAACACACACACACAAGGATAAATACATAAAAGGTTTTTGGTTGATGGTTGATGACATCACTCACGTAGTTGACCCTTTAACTGAAAAATCACTAGTGTTCATTACAGCTAGTCTAGTTAATGTTCACCTCACACGCTGATGTCAATGCACAAAGGTCACAGTTGGGTAATGAAAAGAACTAACTGACAATCACAACGAAACAAAGAAGAGGGAGGACATAAAAATTACCATGGTGGCCATCACAGAGATCCAAAGTAAGTGTCTTTATAATTCCTCTCCTCTGAAATGTTTGGATAAAGCTCTTGTCCCATGAATGCATTCATTCAGCAGTGGTCTTTGTTCACAATATAAATATGTGCTTGTGTAAGCATTGTTGTGGCTTACGGGTAAAAGACAAATGTTTAATTCACTTTTGGTTTAACAAATTCAGGTTGTTAGCATCACACCTTGGGACAAGTAAAAAACACTGAGGAACTTTCTAGTCTGTTCAGTTCTCACTCCAGAGACCAGAGAACTATATGTGGCCCTCCATTCATAATGGTATCAAATATGAAGTCAGGGCTGGATCAAATCAATCACTGTCATTATTTGATGATGATTCCCTTTCACTACTAAATAGTGAGATGTTTATACAATAGATTTAGAATACAGAGTAGATTTCTGCTGGTGACTCCTGACTCTGCTATGAGGCTAAATAATAGCCGCCTAATCCCCTTCTTTAAATTAATATATGAATCCTAAACTGAAATATCTGGAATTTGTTACAAGTATATTTAAACTTTTTTTATTGACCAAATTAGGTAACCACAGTCAGTTACATTTGGGTATATTTATCTTGCAGAGATTGGTGTTGGTCTGATGGGATTTGGTTTATTTTTCCTGCTCTTCGGCGTGCTGCTGTACTTTGATTCTGTCTTGCTGGCGTTTGGGAACGTGAGTAATCTTCCATGTCACACACAACTACTTAGTGCTTATGTCAACATTTAAAGTTACTGTAAGTAACCTTATTCATGTTGTACAGTATAAATTGTTCAGCTTCAATATACAAAATAAGTAGCAAACGTAGTACAGTAGTAGTAGTAGTAGTAGTAGTGAAACACTTTATTAAACTTTCATCAATATTGTACAGTATTATGAAGATTAAAAAATATACTGTATTGTGGAAATGAGGCTTTAAATGACTGAAACAAAATATTAATGAAAATAAATCTTTCCAAAAAGAATGAAACATTACACACATGAAGTTACCAGGGACATTAAGGTTATATAAAATGACAAAATATTTCTAACCAGTTGAATTTAAGCCATTTGCAATGAACAGATCAAACAAGACAAGAATAAGAACTAGTCAAATAGCTCCATAGATGTTCCTCAAAATTCAACACAACACAAAATTGCAACTTTTAGTGACTACTCAAAATGATGTCACTTTTTCATAACATATGTCATATTCAGTACTTAGTAGAGAACTCTTATGACCTGCTGTCAAATATGATGCATAACATGCACTTCATTATCCTGCAATATTCTGCTAGTGTCCAGCTATGCAATATTCCATATTAGTGAAGTATGGCACCTTCACTAATATGCTTGGGTTTGATATGACCGACTTCAAATCCCACCAGAAAGTTCAAGACAGGTGACTTTGGATTAGTCTGGCATCTTTCAGGACTTCTTCTGCAACCAAGCCTTGGTGAATTTTAAGGCATGTTGGGATAAAAACACATTTTTTAGAGAAGGTCTTGTATAGTTCAGCTGGAAAATGCTAAACCACTTAATGCATCTATGACAACAGTTTCTACAAAGTAATGTCAATAAAATAAAAATATATAAGGTGAAATCAATGTTTGCATTAATATTCACCCCCTACATGTCAGTATTCCGTAGATACACCTTTGGCTGGAACACAGCATGTAGTCTGTGTGGATAGGTCTCAATTAGGCTTGTACATCTGGACACTGGCTTTTAATGCCAATCTTTTTTGCAAAACTGCTCAAGCTCCGTCAGGTTGCGTGGGGATCGGGTGTGAACAGCCCTTTTTAAGTCCATCCACAAATTCTCTATTGGAATGAGGTCTGGGCTTTGATTTGGCAACTCCAGAACATTCACCTTGTTGTCCTTGTTGTGTGTAGCTTTTACTGTATGCTTCAGGACAATGTCTTGCTGTAAAACAAATCTTCTCCCAAGCCGTAGTTAACTTGCCAACTGAATAAGATTGTCCTCCAGGATTGTCCTATATTTTGTCAAATTTATATTACCCTCTACATTAACAAGCCTTCAAGGGCTGGCTGCCAAGAAGCATCCCCACCGCATGATGCTGCCACCGCCGTGTTTCACAGTGGGGATGGTGTGTTTGTGATGTGCAGTGTTTGGTGTGTGCCAAACATATCGTCTTGTCTGAAGGACAAAAAACACCATTTTGGTCTGATCAGACCAAAGAACCCTCTTCCACTTGACCATAGAGTCTTTCACATGCCTATTGGCCAATGGAAGTAGTGATTTAACATTAGTTTTCTTCAACGGTGGCTTTCTCCTTGCTACTCTCCCATAAAGCTTTGACTGGTGAAGAACCCAGGCAACAGTTGTTGTATGTACAGCCTCTCCCCCTCACTTGCTGAAGCTTGTAAATCCCTCAGAGTGGTAAGTGGTGTGTTAGTGGCCTCTCTCTTACTAGTCCCCTACTCACTCAGTTTGTGTGGACGGCCTGTTCTAGGCAGATTTAGACAAGTGCCATATGCTTATAATTTCTTGATGGTGAATTTCACTGATCTCTGGGGGATGTTTAGTGCCTTGGAGATTTTTTTTGTATCAATCCCCTTATCCTTTTTAATGACCTGTTCTCTGAGTTGCTGGGATTGTTAAAAAAAAAAAACAAAAAAAAAACTTTTCTACTCTTTTGTTCTCACATCTCTTGAAACAGAAAAACTTTATTTGATAGCACTTTGCTTTGATGTTGTTTCTCCTTGACTTAGATTTTGTTTGCTTACCTTGTTCCTCACTTGTAAGTCGCTGTGGATAAAAGCGTCTGCTAAATGACTAAATGTAAATGTAAATGTAAACAAAAAAGAAATCTGTTCTTTCATGTATTTTTTAAGAACACCCTTAAAAACCTCAGAGTGCGAGAAAAAGTATGCAAACCCTTTGAATAATGACCTCAGAAAAGCTAATTGGAGTCAGGTGTTAGCATAAGTTAAGAAAATTAGTTTGGAGGTGTGAACTAGAGCTACTTCGACTGACAAAAGAACACTCTCACTTTTTGAGTTTGCTCTGCACATGCACATTTGCCATGCCTTGCCAAAAGGAGCTTTCTACGATCAAGAAGACTTAAAAAAGACTGTCAACAGTCTAAAGTAGATTGTTTGCCTAAAACAATCTGCAAATGTAGACACTTTGGGACTGTGGATACACTACCAAGAAGTGGGCAGCCAGTCAAAATGACCCCAAGACTACAACAAACACTCATCATTGAAGTAAAGAAATAACCCTGAGCGACAGCCAAAGATAGGTATTATTGGAACTGGCTAACATCTATGTTCCACAATACCTAAAACTGCATCAGAGCCTGGCCAGCTTGCAGTAATTGTGGGGCAGATGAATTCCCAAGAAAATGTCTGTACAACTGCAGAAATTCTGTAGAAGGTTGTTGAATGGCTTCAGAAAAACAAAATCCATCTCTTGAAGTGGTCAAGTCAAAGCCCAGACCTTAACCCAAAAGAGATGCTATTCAAAGGTTATTTTCAATAAACACATGAAAGATCAGATTATTTTGGGTTATTATTTCATGTATGTATGTATGTATAACACAATTTTTAATTTAATTGTTCTAAAAAAGATTTATTGTCTGCAGATCCTATTTCTTACTGGCTTGATGTTCATTATCGGGTTCAAGAGCACAGCCCACTTTTTCTTCCAAAAACACAAGTTTCGAGGTTCTTTCTTCTTTCTGGGAGGTGTGTCTCTGGTGCTGCTCCGTTGGCCAATCATTGGAATGGTCGTGGAGAGTTATGGTTTTATGCTTTTATTCAGGTAAGCGCATTATATAGCAATGTTTACAAGAGACAATATGAATGTGTGTGCTGCAAAAATTAACTGATTGATCCATCCAGTCATTTTTTTATTGTTTTACCGCAGTTGTCTTTCTTTTTTTTGATGGGAAGTAGCAGCTGTGAGTGAGCATGCAACAGTTGGAAAATCTGGTTGGCATTTTAACTTTTTCTAAAGGAACCCTGCCAGTCTTGGAGAGTGGGTGGCTGTGCATATTCAAATAAAATTATTATTTATTCAGTTATTGTTAAAACACAGAACACAAATATTGGTAGCCAATATTAGTTAACTAATTCAGGGGGTTATTTTGTTTCTAGCTATGCCCCGCCATCTAACAAATATAATATAATTTAAAATATAATTTATTAATTGTAAGAGGGTCTATATACAATAGCAATGTTTAGTAGCAATAGATGATGATGGGAGGGGAGATTTTTGAGAATATTGCATGAATGTGTATGTAAACACATACTCTATAAAATATAAATGTGTAATGGTGTTCACTCACATAATTTATTTTTATCATGTTTTTCACAATTTGTCACAGTCAATGAAATCCAAAAAGTATTATTTTTTTTACGAACAGCTCTCACAGACATCAACATCAAATAAGGATTAATCGCAACCATGTTGAAATTCCGCACTTTCTCATGTTTTAAGAGGAATATTACATAATTGATTCATGAAGCATTTCAACAAGAGAGCTTCACACTGTTTTATTTCTTGCTGCAGGTCCTTTTTCCCCATGGCCTTGGGATTCATGCTCTCAGCTGTGAATATCCCTTTCTTAAATACAGTATGTATGATTTTGAATACTTAAAAATTTAAAACTTAAGTGATGGTACTGCAGGGATTTAACATTTTCTTGTGTTACATGAAATAAAATGAAATCCTTTTGTGTCAGTTTTTATCCAGTAGTTCCTCCATGGTCTGAGCAGAAGGACGTGTTACAGCAGTGAAAGAATTCTGGCTCACAGTTGTCATTGTTGTCATTTATTTTGCCAGTCTGAATAATTTATTTTTAAACAGTGTGATGTATTTTGTATCATATGTCACGATTAATAAAAAAAAGTTAGAAAATGTAATTTGTCTGACAGTTTCAATTTTACAAATTTCACAAATTATATGGCTAGTTGTCTCTGTCTGGTGTCCATATGATTGTGATTTGTTATTATTATTATTGTTATTGGGTTATTTGTGAACTTCATACCACTGCTTGAACAGAAGAAAAACAGATATCTGTTGCCCTTGCAGACACTGGGAGAACATACGAACTCTACACAGAAAGGCAACCAGCTAACTTGTGGATTCAAACCCAGGTCCTTCTTGCTGTCATCCATTCTAAAGTGCTGACCACTACACCACTATGGTGCCCTCACTAATAATAATTAATTATTATTATTGTTATACCTTTATTTATAAGCACTTTTCAAAGTACAAAGTGCTATTCAATAGAAACATGCAAAAGTAAAAAACTAAATTAAAATCACACACACAACACAATTACAACTAAATAATTATTAAAAATATACAATTAAACCAAAGCAAGTATCTCAAATAGAAGGAGAAAAAGCAATTTGATAAAAATGTGTTTTCAGGTGAGACTTAAAAGACGACATTGACTCAGACAGTCTGATTTCTTTGGGCAGGTCATTCCAGAGCCCTGGAGTCCTGATTGAAAAGGCTCTGTCTTCCCTACTTTTCAACCAGGATGCAGGTATAGACAAAAGGTTACTGCCCAAAGATAACATTTTGTTGAGGTTAATAGGTTATAATAATAATAGTTATCCTACATGCAAGGGCCAGTAAAGCTTTATAAGTTTTGCATATAACATTAAGACAGATAACTGAGATATAGCTTTTGCAGCCTGCAGGGATTCCATAACCTTCAGTAGTTTCTATGGAGTGACCACTCTTGAAGCCAGACTGGGTCACATTAAAGAGGTCGTTCCTAAAAATGAGGTCAGTCAGTTGATTTAAGACTGCTTTTTCAGGGGTCTTGGCCAGGAAAAGAAGAAGAGAGACAGGTTTGTAATTCCACACAGTGGAGACTTGGAACAACCAAAACACAATTACTTCAATGAAAATGCAATCTTTCAACTGTTAACAGTCCATGCATTGGATTGGAAAAAAGTTCATAAAGACAGCATCATTCATGCTCAGTTTTCTACACTAGATTTACTCTGATGCACATTGATTCAAGTCAGATCCCTGGCATCTCTTCTTAGCTGTCTGGGGTTAGGCTCTGAGCTGAGGAAATCCTCAAGATTGAGTGAAGGTGTTCATGAGTGAGACGACTCCTGAGTGATGTTTTGTTCATCTTCATCAACATAGATATGTGCTGCCGAACATAGAGGCCTTGGATTTCACCTCTAATCTCTTTGGAAGTTGTTCTAGGCTCTTTGGTTACAATTAGTTTCCATTTGCCAATTTGTCATATTTTGCTCTTGTGACTACATCCAAGGTTGTTGGCTACGGTCCTGTAGACCTCACCTTTTTGAATAATATGTGCAACTGTAGTCACATGAACATCAAGCTGCTTGAACATGGTCTTATAGCCTTTACCTTTAACATGTTTGTCTATAATCTTCTATCTAATGTACTGAGACAACCCTTCTCTTAGTTTGCTTTCATCAGCATAAATATTTCCTTTAGTGAATGAGTATTGGTTTCCTGATGTTCTGGAAACTTACCTATTTCCTAGTATCCCCTTAACTCTCATTACTAATGACTTTATGATTTTTTTTACAAATAAAATCAGAACTATAAAAGCGTAAAAGAGAAAAGAAAAAAAAAATCCAATCCTTGCTGGCATGGATGGACTTATATGTACAACAGCTCTAGATTTGTTTGTAAGACCTTGTGCTTAGACTGCTTCTTTCCTATAGATCATGCTAAGTTAATTTCAATTACTAATAAATCTAAGCCATCAACATGTCTCATATACTCCATATACTCGATCCTGATTAGACTGTGCAAAGATGTTTTACCTTCGATCCACACGTAAATATTAAATTAAATCAATCTATCATTACTTAACAGCCTATGTAAGGCTTTTAAGGTTGCTGTAGTCGGACCTCTACTCAAAAAGCCTAGTCTTGATTTTGGGGTTTTAGCCATTATCCAATATCCAATTATGTGACCACCTTAAGTCTTAGTCTTAGCTGATGCAGCTATTAGTATGGTGAACTCAAAGAGATTACGGTAATAAAAGTTTTCCTTCCTCCCAGCCTCCTTCTGCTATCTACTTTATGTTGACTGTGCCTGTTTTCCCTGTGTAATATGCCACTGTACTGGTACAAAATAACTCACTTCCTCTCCACTGGCATGCCACAGGGCTCAGTTCTTGGTCTTCTACTTTTTCCATCTATAGCTGTAGTACAGACAGACTCAATGAAAACTGTTTACACAATTGAAAACTGTTGATCATCCATCAACTAATAATTTGTCTCCCGACTATTAATTCACCCGATGTCTCTATCTAGAATTCCAGGTATCCAGGACATCAGCTGTGCTTCAGCCACTTTGCAAAATGTTGTCAGATGTCCACAAGTATAATTACAGTACAGGGAGATATGTGGGTGTGTGAGACAGTATCTGGATTCAATTTGACTTTATATGTCCTCCTAATATATCCTTATATATCCTTATATATCACAACATAAAAAATTAATTTGATTAAAATTTCTGAAGTACATCCAAACATGACAAAATTCACAGCGCTTACATTTTTCCACACTTTCTTACAGCCTTATTTCACAACAGATTAAATTCATTATTTCTTTACATTTATAGTCATTTAGCAGACGCTTTTATCCAAAGCGACTTGCAAGTCAGTACAAGGTGCAAGTGTAGGCAGGGCAGCATGAGGAGGTCTTGCCTAAGGAGCTGTGGCTCAATAGGTAGAGCAGTTATATAAGTGCAGACCATTTACTATCTAGAATTTCTTCGGATTGACTTCTTGCTACCAGATCTGATCTGATCTGATCTGACCTTGGCTTCTGCCTTCTGCCTCTGCCTTTTCCCCTCGTTTACCATGATTGTTTTGGCCTCTGCTTAGTCTACCGTGTACGTCTGTACTTTTTCTTTGTGTATCACCAGGACTGCCTATGGACCTCTGCCTTTGTCTGCTGAATTTCTCTGTTGGAACCTCTCGTTGATAGTGCCCTGAATTGTCTGTGGATTTTGGATCTTCAACCTGCCCGAAGCAACTTGGATTCTGTAGGTGGCTGCCTAGATCAGGGTTCACTTCTATTAAGTGCTTGTGCTAACATCTATCTCTCGCCAGACTGTTGATGTTGTATGACTCCTCAGCGTCACCAGTCACCATGTGATTCCAACTGCAGTTGGCCATTTTGGAAGTCAAAACAGACACACTCCTCTGCTGGGGAAAGCACTTCCCAGTGAAGCCCCTCACTGACCCTTTCCTGCTCTTACTTTATATCACTTTATATACCGTTTCTGCCACACGCTGTAAGTATCCATCACGATTCAATTCAATTTTATTTTTATAGCGCTTTTAAGAATTGTCATTGTCACAAAGCAGCTTTACACAACCAAAGAAACTATGGACCGGCCAAGGAGTCGGATCCTAGATGTGACAGTTAGTTAGTAACATTTTATAGCATTCAAGTATGATTATATAGCATTTAAGTATGATGTCTTTGTTATTGGAAAGTCATTGTAATTAACAGCTAAATACCAGCTAACTTTTCAAAAATTATATGAGGAACGTATTTAGTGATCTGGAAAACATGGCTCTATAAATTAAAGCTTTAATCACAATTGGAAAATAGCTCTTAACATTTTTAAGTGTACATGTGATATTCTGTTTAGGAAACTATTTTTCCCTTACAGGATCTAAAAGCATAAACACATTTTTTTTCACAGCACTTCAGACTTTACTACACAGATGGCTACAGCTTTATCCGTATGTGCTTTAGTGATAGATAAGTAAAATCTACATTACATACCCTCTACTGTAAGGAACAGATGTATGCACAGTTTTAGAACAAAACAGTTGATTTTCTACTCTTTATTTTTATTCAGTATATAAAGTATAGTTTTGATTATTTCCATTTTTGTTTTAAGTATTAAAGGTTCTCTTAGTATTAGGAATGTTGAAACCATTGAGAAGTGAAAAGATAAAAAAGAAGAAAACCCTTGTTGCATAAGTGGAAAAGTTGTGGTTCAGCTCAAAGAAGAAACAAAGATTACAAAATACACACAAAGAGATGCAATTTTATCTTGTTTTACGCTTGCGTCTTCACCACATGTCCAAACTGATAACGGCACTTCCAAGAAAACCAATGTGTTGGTTGTGTAATCTGTGTGTTTTGGAACATTTGTTGAACCAAACATTCTAATTTAGATTACATTTGTATTCTTTGTATTCTTAAAAGCCATGGTATTTGTTTGTAATCTAAATATTCTGTATACTCACAAAGGAAGTCAATTTGTTACAATTTATGAACAAAAATGAATAAAACCTGATATTGATGACAAAATATTGTATTTTTTATTTGTCCCCTGTCAAAAGTATGTGTGCTGTTATTCATATCTTGGGTGAGGGCTTTGTTTCTTTAAAATGTTGTCCTTTTTCACTGTGGTTTGTGAAAATTTTTAAAGACGTACTTTGGAATTTGCTTTGAGCTAATAATTTGTGCTTAAATCTGTACATTGTAGCTGCCAGTTTCTTCTGTTCTGAGTCACACAAAGGAAACACAATCTTTTATGGATTATTTTAATGAGCCTTAAATTCAATTACATTTAATTTAAAAAGTTTTAATAAAAATATAAAATATTTAACCTGTATCTTTAAAGTCTCAACACAGAATAACTGCAGACATCAGGTGTCATTTTCCATAACGTAGACCAAAGGAGTTGATATTGTATGGAGACATATCTTGACGCTTCTTTATAGTCTGAGGGAGGATCCACCAGGCTGTCCTGGAAAATCTTCTATTAGGAAAATGGACCTTGTCAGCAAGTAAATTCACTGCAGTCTTTGCTGATAATGGTATTGATGCATGGCTTACATCTCTCAGGGCTTTCAGAATTTCCTGATCTAAAGGACAAACAAAGATCAAAACAAACATTGCATACATAAAACAAGGTCAATGTATGCACTTAAAAACATAAATATCAATTTACTTAAATAAAAAATAAGTAAAATGTAAACTTTAATATGAATTAAAGGGGCACTCTTTCCAATATTTGGTATAAATTGAGCTTGGTCTGTCTAGAAAATCTGCCTAGGTTTTCCAGATGTTAACAGGCTTTTTCCTTTTTGTGACTCAAATTGCTTTTAGACAATGACACAATATTCTGTAATCTGATGTCATGCATTATTTGTCTGTATCTGCAGAATGATTTTCCAAGCCATTAGATATCTGATTGTACCTTCACTGTAGTAAGCAGATTTCCAACTGCTGGTAGTGTAGTCCTCTGTTGACAAAGCAGCTATCATCAGAGCAACAATGAGTCGTGGCATTGTGACGATGTCAATATGTTAAAGCTGCTGCTGAAATTTCTCTGCAAACAGACAGAAATTATCACAGTAAAATGTTTTTAGTCCCAGTGGCCTTCTTTATTATAATAAAAAACTTAACATTACCATATCATTATTAGGTTATGTTATTACCATAACATTCTAGGGCCTCTAAGCATTTGCTACTGACAAACAACGTGTTACACTGTAGTTCAGTGTTATATAATCAATTACTTAAAGTGCCCATAATAAGCAATATCGACATTTTGTTCATTTTTGTACACATATATGACTTGCATGCATGTAGACACACAAAATATGTTAGAAGTGCACTCCTTTATATATTTTCTGGTTTTGTAGAAACCGGTTCTTGAATGGTTGATTGACCTATTGTCGCTTCTCTCCCAATCACTGCTCAGGCTCAGTCCAAACACCGCCAAACAACAACAACCTTGGATGAAAACTTGCCATTGTTTTTCCTGGCTACAGCAGATTCACAGTGAAAACAGCAAAACAACACCTCCTCACTTACTCTATATGTTTTTTCAGTGAGAGTTTGTCTTATTTTTTCTTTCCTTCTTTCTTTTTTTGTAGTAGTAGTTTAAATGGCAGGAGGCTCTTTTTGTTGTTTTTTTATTTGTGGGTAGTATTTTTTGTATAGGTGCAAATGTGTGTGTGTGTGTATAGGGAGGTGCATGCCTGTTGAGGTATTTGAAAATGTCTTAACTATAGTTTAATATAAACACAAACCTCACACAGGCCAAGCTAAATTAATGCACCACAGTCAGTCCACAATTAATACTCAACCTCTGATACCAATGAAAACCAAACAATCCCATTTGAGCAAGCTCTGGGCAACAGTGGAGAGAAAAAACCTTTTAAATGCAAAAGGGTTTTTCTCTCCACTTCTTCCTCTAATTTTAGAGGAAGAAATCTCCAGCAGAACTAGGCTCAGTGTGGGCAGCAATCTGCCTCAACCGGGTGAGGTGAGTGGAAAGAAGAGAGAGAAAAGATCAGCAGGCAACAAAAAACAACAAGCAGCAAAAACACTGGGCAGGTAGGTAGGGCCAGAACCTGCACTGTGGACAAATACAGCTTCAAGGCCGAGGATACCTGCAGAAACTGTTTCCAGATACTGTCTATGTATATTTTTTTTTTGTTTGTTTTTTTGAGAGAAATCTGGTGTATTCTCTGCACTGAAAACTAAAAACCCATAGGGTGACTTAAAAAGTAAGTGTCTTCTATATTCCTTAAAAAAAAAAACATCATTCCAAAGTCAAAACCAAAAAAGTCATACTCTACAATCTACTGATGCATTTGGCCACAAGGCTTCTTCAGAGCTGAAGGTGGATTATTATTGTTATTATTATTATTATGCATGTTTTGACCATTTCCAGTCTTTGTGGTAGATGGCTGACTGAGCTTCAGTAAATGTTAAAAGTATGACATATTTTATAACTGATGTATTTTACTAATGTAATCTTGCACACTGTATTTTTCAAGTGCTACTTGATGTAAAATACTGCAGGTCCTGGTTCATAAATATTAGGTTAATGAGCACATTTACCATTTACCATATTGATATTTTACACTTTAAATTTAAATTTTAAAAAGTCTTGTCTCATATGAAGTTGCAGGATTCAGGAAAACACCAACATACTGTACTTTCCTGTCAGGTACTTAAAATAGTACTTAAAAGAAATATTTAATAGTCACAATCAAATTAGAATTATGTAATTAGGAAACAAACCAGGGCTCAGTGCAGTGAGAACTGAAACGTCTTTGTAACAGTAGAGTCGTCACACACAGACTGAGTGCAGGACTCTGGTTGCTTGGGAACATCTCACTCTGAGCTCAAAACACCCAGCAGAGATGAAACACTACACAATTCTTTTGATAAATAATTAATCTTTGACTGTTGTTATGTCTATGGTAATGTTTGGAATTTTTAGTTATTAAGTGTGTGTATGTAGATCAATTATTATGATTGTTGAATATTATGACCATTATAATTATTTTTGGTTGTAGTAGTAGTTATAGCAATAGTAGTAGTATTTAAGGTTTGATTAATTTTTCACTCATGCTTATGTTGTCTACTTGTGTGTGATTTTCTTTACTTTGACTTTCTATAGAGTTATGTCGGCGTCTTGTATTATTCCTATCTGAACATATATAACTCTATAACATATAACTATCTGTTTTATGTCGTTGTGGCTGCTGATTCTTTCTGACCCAACAGACCACCATTTGCTACTGCCTACAATAACCACTAAACTGTTTGCTAAGTTGTTACAGTGACATGGTAAGTGTAAGCATTGTCACATATATATGTATGAGAATACTAATCTGTAAAAATATTAATCTTAAACACACCACCTACCCATCCACACAAACACTAATTTTAGGACTGCAAGAACGTTAACCATACCGACCAAATCCTCACATGATCAAACAAAGAATAAAAAAAAGTATAAATAGAATGTGAGATTAAAAAAGAATTGTTGTTTAATCCTTACCTGTGTGCTGAAAGTGTGTGCTGAGACCCTCTGCTCCCACTCTTGGCCTAGACCTCTCTTTTATGTGGTGACACCAACTTACGTCATCACCAGTGATCATTGGTTGCTGATGAGTGTGGTGCCATATATTGTGCGGATGCACTAACACACACACATACTTGCTCCATTAGTTTTTCTTGTTCATCCACCTTTGCTTTTATAGATTTGACCTAAAATTCCAAAATACTGATGTGTGCATATGGTTCAGTTACTACTTTGGTATTTCCATGAAAGACATGACATTAGTTTTGTAGTGAACAAAAAGGAGTGCAGGTCATGACAATAAGCACACAATAAAAGTGAAATGGGCTGAATAACAAACTGAAAATACTTACTGTATGGACATGCTTTTCATATAATTGAAGAAACGTCTTTTTCTGTGAATATTCAAAGAGAAAAAAACATAGAAAGTCTATTTAGTGAGTGTAGTAAACCTTTTCACTGTTCATGAAAACACACCTGTTAAACACCACCTGTAATATCTACCAGACATAACATGAATTCTGGTGAATTCTGAGTCACAATGAGACCAAGAGACAGGAAGTTTTGAACCTGGTCAATGTCAGTACAGTTATGGAGGGCTACAGAGTGTGAGCTAAACCCATAGATTCCCAATTAATCACATGCAAGAACAACATATACAGTAACAGATTTGTTCAATTCAGTCCAATTGAATTCAGTTTATTTATATAGTGCCAAATTACAAATCTCAAGGCACTTTACAGTGTAAAATCTTAAACTAATTACATAGCAGAGGAAAAACTCCCTTTAATGGAAAAAATCCCCAGCAGAACCAGGCTCAAGGTGGACGGCCATCTGCCTTGACTGGTTGGGGTGAGAGGAAAGAGGAGAGAGAAAAGAACAGCAATAGTTTTAATTCAGCCACATGTGAGGGTTTCTGTGCATTTTGTTTTTTAACAGCCTGTTTAAGGTCACTTCACAACATTTCAAGTGGATTAAAGTCTGGACTTTGAACAGGCCATGCTAAAACCTAAAACTTATTTTCATTTTTTTTTTATGCTGTTCAGAGGCGGACATGCTGATGTGTTTGAGATGACTGTCCTTGTGCTTGGGGTCACAAACCAGATATGCTCATTTAGGATTTTCTGATAGAATGCAGAATTCATGATTCCATGACCATCACACTACATGTTTGACAGTTAGTATGGTGTTTTTTTTTATGAAATGTTGTAAGTTAGTTAGTCTTTGTGTCCTTTTTGGTCAGCAGAAGCTTCCACCTTGAAACTCTCCCATAGAAGCAATAGAGGCCTGAGGGAACTTTAGATGTTGTTCTGGGTTGTTTTATTTTTATAAAAATTATTTTGGTAGGCCAGCCACTTCTGGGAAGGTTCCATGTTTTTTCCATTTCTGCATTTGTGCACTGTGCCAAAAGTGTGTGAGTGTCAAAAGCTTTAGTAACGACTCTGTAACCCTTTCCTGAATGATACATGTCAATTTGAGAATTGAGATTACCCTGGTTTTCCTCAACCAGCTGCTGCTCCTCCTACAGTAGGGTTATTGCATCACTTCCTGTTGCAAACACTGATTTGGTATTCAATTTTGCTGTTTTTGTGCAATTACCGTTAATGCTTTAACTAACTTAAACTAAATACATAGTTCTAGTGCACAGCAACTGAAGCAAAAGTTATAACATATGCTTGTATTACTCAAGCGCCTGATAAAACTCTGTAAAATTTCTGTTCTTGTTTTCTGCGGTCTGCTAGCTTCTTCTCCCTAGTCTTGCTCTGACCTGGTCTGTGTGTCTGATGTTTAGTTACCCTTCTGCCTGCTTTAGTGATAAAGGGGATTTGTAATAAATGTAAGTTATTTACTGCATTGGAGACAGGGCTAAAAGAATTGGAGACTCAGCTCCGCGCAATATAAAACAAGCCATCCAGGTCCCAGTATCTGGTGCGTAATTCCAGTCAGAACTCTGGCTGCAGCATTTAGGATTAACTGGCGACTTTTAAGGAGTTTTTGGGACATCCTATTAATAATGAATTACAATAGTGGAAGTGACAAATGCATGGACTAGTTTTTCAGCATCACTTTAGGACAGGACACTCCTAATTTTAACAGTGTTTCTCAGTTGAAAAAAGGCAGTTCTAGAGATTTCTTTAAAGATAAAGATAACTCAGAGATTTCTTACATATAACTTAAGGCCAATAGGCCTCAAGTAATTGCCTGGTGGCTCAATGAGTAGATCATTGGCCTGCAATACAGAAGGTTTGGGGTTAAAACCCCGTCCTTGAGCAAGACACTCTACGCTAGCTCCCCGGGTGCTGTATGTAGCTGCCCACTGCACCCCCCAGGGGATGGGTTAAATGCAGAGGACCAATATCATCTGTAACATGTAAATGTGACAAATGACAAATAAAGGCCTTTCTTCTTCTTCAATACTAAGTAATCCACGGTAAGAATGTGATTAGACATAGTGTCTCTGAGATTTTTAGGACCAAACAAAATAAGTTCTGTCTTGTCTGGATTTAGGAGAAGGAAATTTGAGGACATCCAGGCCTTTATGTCTTTTAAGCATGTTTGAAGTTTGATTAATTGATTAGTTTCTTCTGGTTTCATAGATAAGTATAGCTGGGTATCATCTGCATAGCAATGGAAATGTATAGTGTTTCCTAATAATATTGCCTAAGGGGCACATATATACAGTGGCAAGAAAAACTTTGTGAACCTTTTGGAATTTCATGGTTTTCTGCATTAATTTGTCATAAAATGTGCTCTGATCTTCATCTAAGTCACAACAATAGAAAAACACAGTCTGCTTAAAATAATACTACACAAACATTATATGTTTTCATGTTTTTATTGAACATGTAAACATTCACAGTGCAGGGTGGAAAAAGTATGTGAACCTCTGGACTTAATAACTGGTTGACCCTGGTTGCAGCAATAACCTCAACCAAACATTTCCTGTAGTTGCAGATCCAACCTGCACAACGATCTGGAGTAATTTTGGACCACTCCTCTTCACAAAACTGTTTCAGTGTAGCAATATTCTTGAGATGTCTGTTGTGAATGGCTCTCTTAATGTCATGCCACAGCATTTAAATCTGACTGGGCCACTCCAGAAGGTGTATTTTGTTCTGTTGAAGCTATTCTTTTGTTGAATTACTTGTGGAGCTTCAGTTGGTCGGACAGATGGTCTTACGTTTTCCTCCAAAATGTCTTGATAAACTCTGGAATTCATTTTTCCATTAATGACAACAATCCGTCCAGGCCCTGAGGCAGCAAAGCAGCCCCAAACCATGATGCTCCCTCCGCCATGTTTTACAGTGGGGATGAGGTTTTGATGTTAGTGTGCTGTGCCTTTTTTTCTCCACACATAGTGTTGTGTGTTTTTTTGTTGTAACTCAATGTTGGTTTCATCTGTCCACAGAATATTTGGCCAGTAGTGCTGTGGAACATCCAGGTGCTCTTTTGCTAACTTCAAACGTCCTGCAATATTTCTTTTGGACAGCAATGGCTTCCTCCGTGGTGTCCTCCAATGTACTACATACTGGTTTCATGTTTTCCTTATTGTAGATGTGTCAACAAAAATGTTAGCATGTGACAGAGATTTCTGTACGTTTTTAGCTGACATTCTAGGATTCTTCTTTACCTCATTCAGCATTCTGCGCTGTGCTCTTGCAGTCATCTTTACAGGACGATCACGCCTAGGGAGAGTGGCAACAGTGCTGAATGCTGGTTTTTTTATATAATTCTGTATACAATTATACTCTGTAAGGTCTTAAACCTTACACTGTAAAGTGCCTTGAGATGACTTCTGTTGTGATTTGGTGCTATACAAATAAAATTTTATTGAATTAAATTTTTATCTGTTCTTGAATTTCTTTTGATCACAGATTTGTTGTTTTCTGAGATCTTTTAGCATGTTTCAATTTGTCAGACAACTTCTTTAAGTAATTTCTTGATTCAACAGGTCTGTTTGTAGTCAGGTCTGGGTGTGACAAGTGAAATTTAACTAAGCTTTTCAAAAAATGTGGTTAATCACAGCCCATTCATCATTTAGCAAGCAGGAGGCAATTATGTTTTCAACTTGGGCCATGATTTGGACATCGTTTCTCCCTTAATAAATGAAATGATTATTGAAAAACTGCACTATTTACTTGGGTTTCCTTTCTTTACTATTAAAAGTATGTTGATTATCTGAATCATTTCAGTGTGACACATATGCAAAAAATAAAAAAAATCAGGAAGAGGAAAATACTTAATACAGTACTGTAAATTTTAATCAACTCTGCTACTTAAATAGACTGGCCAACAATAGGGCCCAATAATATATTTCTTTTATGGGCAGCTGTGGCTCAGGTGGAGGAGCAGCCTTCTACATTTCATGTGATTGCTGGCTCCTCCTGTCAAATGTCAAAATGTTCTTGGGCAAAATTCTGAACCTCAAGTTGCTGCCGGTGAGTTAGGTCAGCTGCATGGCAGTTCTGCCATTGTTGTGTAAATGTTTGCTTCTCATTTACACACAGTGTAAAAGTGCTTTGAGTAGCAATAAGTAGAAAGGTGCTATTTAAGTGCAGACCATTTAAACATAATTTTTTAAATCAGATTGTATTAATGCCTAAACTGTGTCTTAACATAAAGGTAAGCTTATCATTTTAAGTTCATCATAATCAAAATATTAATTTCTTTATTGGGACAAAGTGTCAGAAAACAAATACCTTAGTTTTATGGCAATCCCCTTGCCTGACATGAGGCCATATCATTTATATTAATATTAGTTTATGTCAACATGAACACTGACTGGAGGACACTAATTGCAATAGGAACCTCCATCATGATGGCTAACTAAAATTGTCCTTTGGCACATACTGATGTCACAGTTGACACCATCAACCAGTCAAAACATAGTTGCAGTTACAGTTTCAATCTGGGTGTTTTTTTTTTTTCGTTGTTTGTTTGTTTGTTTTTTTGATCAACCACAGCTTTTAAAACAATTTGTCATCCCTAGTAACATGGTCAAACTCACATCATCACTGAATTAAGAAATATTGTCCTTTCCCAGCTCAGAGTTGCTCTAAGAATGTTCCTAAATCACTCTTAGCCTAGGACTTCTAGATAGGCTCAGGTAGAAGCTCTCTGACGATGTTTGTAAATACAAATCAAACTAATTTTGAAATTGATGGCAGCAATTCATCTCAAAAATGTTGGGACAGAGGCAACAAAAGGATAGAAAAGAATTGAGTGCAGAATGGAGCTCTTTGGGTATTTCCTTGTGGTGGTGTTACATCCGACAGCTATGTGCATTATTTACTTGTGTACTAAGTTCTCAGCAAATACAGTTATTTGATGAGATTACAAATGGGAGTTGTCTCACGACTTGCATTTGTTCTTCTCTAAAGTGGGTGGTTAGTGTTCAGGGGCCATATTTTACAAACATTCTTAGAAAACTTAGAGAGTTCCTAACTTAACCTAAAAAATGTTCTACACACACATATACATATTACATCATACACACAGAAAAGCTGGGGGCGGGGCAGATCTATTTACATGCACTTAAGAAACTGAGTTACATTCAGCTGATTTCTTACATGTAAATGGGAAATCTGGTTACCGTAATCGGGCTAGGGGGATTAGAGAAACTCTCTATTGCAGCACCATTCAATAGAGAGTGAAGTATTACTCTACATTTTAATAAAATTATTTTGTAAATCACATGTATTATAAAGTTTTGCCCACCAGTTTCTCCTGTTAATGATCTATTTTGGATAAATAATAGAAAACTCCAAGATATTTGTAAACCAGTCTATTGCTGAATATATTTAAAGTAGTTATATTCCTGCTGCATTTCCAGCACTGATTCTGCTGATTGCGGGTATGTGTTCCTGTGTCTTGAAGGGGCCAGTAGTCACAGCTGAGTACACATTGACCCAAATAGCTTAAAACTCAGTCATTATGCTGCTTCACACCCCGAATGCCTCCATCCCCCGACCCCCATTCTCTCTCCCCACATTATGACAAATTGTGCACATGCTGCACTGACCAAAGTGAATAACAGAGGCCTGCAGAGTACATGGGACCAGTCTGAAAACCCAAAGGGGATAAAGCAGCAAAGAAGAGCAACAGGCTTAGAAACATTGAAGTTTGTGGCATCTTCCAAAGTATACAGCAGAAATACAACAGTGAGTTCTCTGTTATTATTGCATTTTTTGTTTCCTTGATGTTTTTCTTGCAAGATAATGTTTCATCTAAGTGCTGAGTCACTTCAAACTAAATGAAAGTGATGGTGATTTATTGTAATACAGTGTTATTTACAAGATACTTGGAATAAGTTATAAGTTGATATTATTCTGTATTTGAGATATTAGTCTCAGTTCCAGTGGTTAGTATAATCACTGCTGAAATTCTTAATTCATCTTGTGCTCTAAAAGCCTAAGGCACAATGTAAATACTCTATTTGAACAATTCTTTGAACAGAATATACATGAATAAAAACAGCTGGGTAATATAGTCTCCACTTCATGCAAGTAGTTCAGGAGTTTAAATGCAGCACATGTTTGTAAAATTACAGTTAATTTATCTGCAATTCAACTTTATAAGGTGACAGTCAGTGACTCTAATGGCAACAATGCACACATCCATACAGTAACATACACACATGTTATGGATGTATATGCTCTAAAGAGCAGCATGAGAATGACCAGAGTTTATTAGTAGTGTATGACAGGACATATCTAAGAGTATAGTATAATTTAGTCAAAGATAGTAATAGCGCTCTGTCACCAAACAACATCAATGTCTGTAGAGCTGTCCCAGCAGGTCAACACTCACTTAATCCTGTCAACTTCCAAAGTAAACATTCCTCTGGCAGTCTTACCAAACGGTCAACAAAGCTCTCGTAGTTCAATAATGACGGAAGGGACTACAACTTAAACTATTAAACAGTCTTGATTTCAGTTATCTCAATGATTTTAGTCTCAAGCTATAGTACAATCCATCTTACATCCTCATTAGGCAGTAATTTGTATATACAACCCCTTGCTACAATTTGCATCACAAATGTTCTTCTTAGGTTCAGTGTCACTGCTAGAATTTGCATGACTTCCATCTACTCCAGTAAACAAACAGTTTTTTGCTCTCTGTCATGGATTCTAATGTAAATTGAGATGAATGAATGCCCTTGAGATACGCATTTTGCAGATGAATAGATGAAGTTATGAAAATGAAGTTTAGCAGAAAAATGTTGGAAAGGTAAAGGTCCTCAGGAGCCAACATGAGTCATGTTGTAGTCAATGTTTCAGAGGATATAATACTAAAGAGACGCTCCAGAAACACCACTGGCCAGTTTATGTTTCAAATTGCTTTCCCCACTTAGTGACACACCCACTGAGAAATGTTTGAGACTTATTCCCAGGGCCAGAGTGGGCGACCTGGCTAAAGATAAAAGTAAATAAAATAAGATTATAGGTTACACAGGAATTAATAACTCCCATCACACCAATTATAGACTAAAATTAATAATCAATCAGTGTGTAAATTAACCAAAACAATGTTGGATTCTATAGTTTTACAACATGTACTGCTGCATGTTGACATTATGCTGGCTGTCGAAGTAGTGTCCAACAAAAGATGTGGGCTACATTTACATTTACAGTAGCAGATGCTTTTATGCAAAGCCACTTACAAGTGAGGTATAAGGCCAGGCATAAAGTCTTGTCTAAGAACCCCTACTGGAGGCAGACCAAAGCTGGGATTCAAACCCCAGTCTCACATATGGAGGGCAATGATTTTACAACTATACTAGCCAGATGTTAGCTATATAGATAATTATAGTATTTGAATAGCGCAGTCTCACTGTGTCAATACCTGATACAGTTACCCCTGTGAAAAAGAAGCCGGTGTATCAGAGTGGATCAATGGTACAAGTAATAAATCAGTAGCTTAAAGAAGATACGTTGGAAAGGAGTTTTAAAGATAATTTAGATTAGGCTTTCTTATTCAGGGAAAACATTTAAATAGTCTAGTAAAAATAAAATCCCACCACAACCGTTTTCTTCATCTTGAGTAGACAAAGATGATTACATTCAATCAACGGTCCATATTAGATTACATGGACCTTTATTGGATGTTTGGGATGTGGTTTTGCACCTGGAGTGGGTACTACAGTCAGGCTTGTTAAAAACATTGTACAAATAACTAATTTACACATTTTACAGGTGAAAAATGCTATGTTTTCTTCTTTTCAGGACTCTACTAATACAAGTAATTATAAAAACAGGACAACAGGAAAGTTCACTTTCAGGTGTAGAAGTGGGTATAATGTGTAAGTCATGTATAGACATAAGTTGAGGGGTGGGGTGTATAGTCCTACTGCAGCTATAACAGGTGAGCAGAAATATAATGAATCAGACACAGACTGTTAATGAATAGAGACACACACACATATGCACCTCATTAAATGTAAATGTGACAAAAAAAGGTGGCTAAGATAAGATGTTATTTAAGAGAAAAGGTGACAGAAAGAAGAAAAGCTGCAAGGAAGGAAAAAAGATGAATGAAAAAACATAACAAAGTTAAAGTTGAGGAGAATTTAACATTAAAAGGGAGAAAGCTGAACATTTAAACTATAAGAGAAAAATACAATAGCCAAACACAATAGACAATTATAATGGATTAGAAGAAACAGACACAAACTGTTAATGAACGGACACATACAAAACTTGTTCCACAAAACCTTTGACTACACACAGACATGGCAGAGTAATCAGAGTTCATTGGAAATCTACCTCTGGTAACCAAGTTTTCCATTTACGAGACTAAAGAACTTTCTGATTGGTTGTTTAGCTACATTCCCCTCCAAAGTATTGGAAAAGCAAGGCCAGTTTATTTATTTTTGCTGTAGATTGAAAACATTTGGGTTTGACATCAAGAGATAAATACGAGACAAAAGATCAACATTTCAGCTTTTATTTTTAGGTGTTAAATAAATGGCGCTTTTTGAAACCTCACGTTTTTCATGTGAGCAAAAGTATTGGAACAGATAGACTTAAAATAGATTAAAGTGAATAAGACTTACTATTTAGTTGCAAATCCATGCTTGCAAAAACTGCATCAAGTCTCTGACCCATTGACATCATCAAACTTTTGCATTCTTTAACAGTCCATGTTGGGTCTTTCGTCTGATCCATTATGTTTGTTCTCACAACAGTTATGACTGCAGTAGATGTCAGATCTACACCCCACCCCTAGACCCATGCCTAAAGATGACTCAGGATTTTATTTGCTTTAGTTCTTAATTAATCTTTTTTTATTTACCTGTTATTTTTTTCATCCAGATAAACACGTTTCCACCTGAAAGTCATCTTTCTATTTTTATTTTTACCTTCCTTGCACCTTTTTCCTCTTTTTCTGCCATGTATTTTTGGCCTAGGCTTTCTCTATCCGTTTTATTTTTTATTTAATTTGCTTTGGTTTCTCATGAGCCTATTTACCTGTTAATCATTTCATGCAGACACACTCACATATTTTCTGAAAGTTAACTTTCAGGTGAAGACATGAATTAAAAACAAACATGAATTAATAGTATTCAGTAATCATCAATTATATATCTTCCTACTTCCAATACTCCCACTTCCCCCATCCTTTTTTTAATGACACCTTCATCCTTTACCTACTGAAGGGAAACTAGCATTGATATTATAGAAGTGAGGTGTTTTAACCTGGAATAACCTGGCTGATGTGTTTGCCTCACTGTGACATTGATTGTTCTAACATAGGAGAAGACACATTTTTTTTGACGACAAGGCAATTTGTTGTTACAAGCACCAAAGTCTGGTTCATTAATCTTCCAGTAAAGTTGCAAAAACAAATAATGTTCAACTCATAGCTTGGCACCAGTATGGTCACTTTTGTGCTGTCAGGTCAAACACCTGATGACCATGGTTCACAGGTTACCTGTGTCTATACAATTAACACAGTAACACCCAGTGTTCAATATGAGATTAACTAATAATTAATCAGCCCATTTGGCTCCTACAGGTATTCTGATGTCATCAGAGTGCACCACGTAATAACTATGTTACATAAACATAATACATTCCTCCGAATGGTATTGGTACTTCTCAATCTTCTCGTGCTCCTTTTTCCTGATGTCGCTATCACTTGGGATTGCTACATCTATCACTACAGCCTTGTTCTCCAGTTTGTCCGCCACTACTATGTCGGGTTGGTTGGCCATTACCAGTTTTTCAGTCTGTATCTGGAAGTCCCACAGGATCTTAGCTCTGTCATTCTCAACCACCTTTGGAGGTGTGTCCCATTTCAACTTTGGGACTTCCAGCCTGTACTCGGCACAGATGTTCCTGTACACTATGCCAGCTACTTGGTTATGGCATTCCATGTATGCCCTGCCTGCTAGCATCTTGCATCACGCTATTATGTGATGTATTGTTTTAGGGACATCTTTGCACAGCCTGCACCTGGGGTCCTGCCTGGTATGGTAGGATAAGGTAGGGTGAATTAGATATAGTATAATACAGCTAGGTGACATTAAATTATGACAAAATAAAAATCATCCACCTGACATTATATTCTGTAGATACCCTTGCACAATTCTATTGAAAGGTGTGAGCTTTTCTCCCAGTATCAAGCATCTGAAACTCTAAACAAGACAGACATTGTGTAACTGTGTGTTGTTATCATTGCTGTCGCAGCATAAAGTTGCTATGATACTTCTACTCACCCCAACCCAGACAAATGTTTTCCCACCCTGTGCCTGGTTCTCTTGGAGGTTTCTTCCCCAAGAGAGTTTTAGGGTTGTTGGGTTTTCTATATAATTCTTTATACAATTAAATTTTATAAGGTCTTCTGTTGATGACGATTACTTCTGTTGTGATTTTGTGATAAAGAGATCAATTTAATTTAATTTAATTTTTATTACAAAACATGATACGGACAAAACAGCCCGCTAACATTAGCCACATCCTATGTCCCATAATATGGTTACATTCACTAACCATTCATAAACATTCTGTTCTATCAAAATGTTTGTCTGTTCATGACAACATTATTTACAGGCGTCAGGTCTAAGTTGGTTATATGTAACCTGACCTGAGCTACCGTTACGTTCTGCTACTTAGTTACAGTATTATAGTATTACCAACTAAAACAGCTAACAGAATCAGCCTGCTAGCATTAGCCATGCTACAATACACAGGCACTTACACAAACTTGTTTGATGGTAAGGTTGGCACGTCTGCATGGGCCTCTGGTGGAAACTGTCTCGATAAAACCAGTGAGCTTCTAGATTTAAGCTGAACCAGTTGCTTGTCACTGTATCCTGTGTATTTGAAGACCGCCCTGTTACCAGGGCGATAAGAAGGATGCTGTAACCCAAAGTCTGCTAGGTCAAATTGGTTTCTGCGACACACCCTGAAAACAGCTCGCTCTGACAGAGGACCTGAACTACATACCTTACGGTTTTTCGGTACCTTTAAATAACAAATTGCAGAAGTATGAACTATGACAAAATTTTACTTGAAATGTTGTGACAATTAAAATATTGACAATGTGAAAATGAAACCATTCTTTCTTTGTCTCAGCAGGTGGCCTCCATGTTTGAACTGAAGATGTCTCTGCAACCTCTAATGGTGGGTCTGTCATTAGTTTTTCTCAGTGGTTGCCCTGGCATGGCGGCCCCTCCAGGTGAGGCAGGTGATAAAACTTCTTACATGGAAAACTATGACCTGAACATCCTGGACATCAATATTTATGGAGAAAATTATGATTACGACGACTTGGACCAAGAGGTGAGGATAGGAAAGAGATGGGACATTTGTAGTGATTGTTGTTTTTGTGGTATTATAAGTATTTTTAAACAAAGAGAGCCCTTTCTGTATTTGTGAAACCACTTTCTTCAGTTTGATTTGGTGTCAAAAGCGTCTGTAATTAATGCCCTCTGATGGTTCATATCCTAAATTGGGAAGACAGGACCTTAACAAAAAGTTAAGGTTAAAGGTTAAACTCATCTGAGTTACATTAAGTCACAACACCAGCAAGTAATTTGTGGAGGTTTTGCCCTTGGATTTGCCTCTGTTTCTGTTTATGTCCCTTGAAAACCCAATGCAACAGATGCATGTGCTTACAGGTTTTTTGCATTTGTATTCTGGGCAAATGCACAGGTTATTTTATTTGTATGGCGCCAAATTACAACAGAAGTCATCTAAAGGCACTTTACAGTTTAAGGTTTAACTATAGGTTTAACTATAATTAAGTATAATTATATAAAAAAAATATATAGAAAACTCAACAATCCCATTTGAGCAGGTTTTAGGCAACAGTGGATGGGAAAAACTCCCTTTAGAGGAAGAAACCTCCAGCAGAACCAGGCTCATAGTGGGCAGTCATCTGCCTCGAGCTTAACAAATCAAGGCAACAAAACACAACAACAAGCAGCAAAACCAATGGGCAGGTCAACTGGAATCTGAAGATGTACAGCTCCAAGGCCGAGGATACCTGCAGAAAAGTGACAGAGAAGAGGAAGCACAACTACAGGAGAGAGAAGACCGTCTTTGACTGACCCAGAAGTTGTTGCTTTACTCCATGTTAAAGGATATAATTTAAATAAATTTTATTTTATTTGTATAGTGTCAAATCACAACAGATGTCATCTCAAGGCACTTTACCTACCACCCACCTAGAGCATAAGACCTGCATTCACAACAAGCTAGAAGCACTCTTTGTATAATATCTGTACCAGACATTTGAAAAAAGACATTTAAGTCTGTGTGTCACTCTCTCTCTCTCTCTCTCTGATTTCCCTGGGAGGACAGATTGAGGTAGATACTGTAGCACCAGACATCCCATCACCAGCCAACCAGGCCACGGTTAAAAATTCCAAGGAGGACATGACCCTGCCTACAGTGCACCCAGGTCCTGTTACCGTGGATTACAAGGGACAAGGTCTCTTTGGCCCAGAGACCAGCTTGGGTCAGTCAAAGGATCAAATGGGTGTATAAAAGTACAACATTAAATATGTTTGGCTAATTGTGTGTGTGTGTGTATGGAGGGAGACGGGATCAGTCCATAATGTTAAATAAATTGTGTCTTCTGTCTGTGTGTAGGTATGCCTACCTGCCTACTGTGTGTATGTATTGGTGGGAGTGTGTACTGTGAGGATATAGGTCTTGAACAGATCCCTCCCCTGCCCAAAGGCACCACCCATTTTTATGGCCGCTTCAACAAGATCCGGCATGTCAAGAACACTGACTTTATCAGCCTCAGTGAGAAACCACTTTGTACACAGCCAATCTACTGTACTCTACACATGACATTATAGACAATCTTAATCTCAATTTTGATTGATGTATTTTACAGATAAGCTCCAGTCCATTGATCTGACAGGGAATCAGATCTCAGAGATGGATGAGGACACGTTTCGCTTTTTGCCAAAGATTCAGGAGTTAATATTGGCTGGTAACAACCTGCAGGTTATGCCTGAACTTCCTGTCACCATGAAACACATAGATCTACGCAACAACAGGCTTAGCAGTTGGGGAGTACATTCGGAGGGATTCAAGGTAAATAATCTACATACAATTCAACCCAAAATAACAATATTAATAATTGATACTTACTTGAGGAAATTCTTATGGACAGGCAGCTGCATTTTAAGTGCCAAGGGTTCAAGGTTTAGTGGCAGGAATCGGGGATTCATAGACGACTGCTCTACCTACTGTGCCACAGTCCCCCCTTAAAATATCACTGTCTCTATGTGTAATAGGAAAAGTTCACCATTGATGATCATAAGTTTATAGCCAGAGTTCTTGCCAAACTCACAATTATGTTTTATTGGCCGGCTGGGAAGACAAGAAATTCTGTCTTGGAGAGGTTGAGCTGAGGATGCCTCTCTCTCAAATAGGCAGTCTTGTCAATTAAGACTTTATTTATCTGTCTTATCTGTCTGTTTATAAAGTCTTATAGTGCAAATCTGAACTGGACTGGTCTATATTCATTTATTGCATGCAGTCATATTTAAAACAATGATTTCATGATGACAATTGTGAACTGAAATAACTGTTGAGTATTAGTATAGTAGTTGATATTTATTGAATATCAACTATCTAGGTGACATGAGACTTTCACTTGTGAATAACTTCATATATTCTTATATTGTTACCTGTGCTTCCTTCTTTGTCCTCAATGTAGGACATGAGCCAGCTGGAATCCCTCTATCTATCCGACAACAAATTGGATTACATTCCTACGCCATTGCCATTGAGCCTGAGAGTTTTACACCTGCAGGTAGAAGCACACTTATAGCATACTGCTGCTTCTTTAGTTAAATTCAGTTTTCAGTCAGATTTGTCACACCACAAGTACATCTCCATTTCCACAAATTAACAACAGCATAACAACAACCTATTACAACACAGCACACAGTCACAGACATAGACAACACACATAGAAAACATACATAGAAAAAGGCAATAAAGCATAAAACCCAACAAGATCAAGCATCGGAAGAAGTCTTTGTCTATATGAGGCAAAAGAATGTGAACTAGGGTCTATTGTCTAGAGTTACAGTGAGATATTTCAGATGCCAAACAGGTGTGAGTCTGGGAGGCCCTGCCTTATTTAAAGAAAAGACATCTGGGTCAAAATCTGACACTGACATTTTGTGTATGTGTTTCAGTCTCTCACGTGAGTTCACAATGAGGACAGTTTTAAGGAAGAAGCCACTGCTCTCTAAAAACAACAATGTTGCTTATTTGCAGTTTGAAATGTAGATAACTAGGCTATTGAAAAGGGTTTTTGCTAATCGATGAGGCCAAATTAGAAATTTTGGGTTTAAGGAAAAGTGTTAAAGTGTTTGCTAAAGACTAAACTCGGCGTGCCAACAATAAAACATTACCCTATCTGTGAAACATAGTGTGACAGTCTAATAATTTGTGCTTTTTTGGCTGCCTGAGTACCAGTGATTTGCTATTATTGTGGAGCTATGAATTCAGAATTGTAGAAGCAAATTCTATAGAAATATATCTATATGTCAACTGAAGGTCAGAAAGCGAATCATGACAAGATGATCAAGACAGTTCTTTCAGACTATGGTCAGACCACAAGAAGTATAAACAGGTCATACACATGCTGAAGACACAGGTTCACTTTTGCCACAGACAAATATTTAAGATTGTCAATTTTTCACAATAATAAAAAAATTAGTTAATTAACTAATAAAAATTAATAATTAAAATTTAACTGGCTTCCCTCTATCTTGTTCCTGGGTTTGTGTTATAAAAAGATTTTGAGTTACATTTATGAGGATACAGGTATAATTCTGTTTAGTTCCAAAACCTTCAGACACTACTGTACATTTTTACATATCATACATATCTATAATCATAAGTTGAACTGATATGTTTTAAATCTGTTTTGAATTTCAATATTGTAATATGTATTGTATAATGACTCCAATCATGTGGGTTTCAACTATCAACTGAGTTTATATTGCACTTTTTGGAGTCAATCTCCAATTTGTCACAATAGAATGTTAACTAATGCTAATGCTAACTATTTTCAGTGTGAAGGTATAAACAGTCATTTTCTTCTTCCTAATTAGAATAACAACATACAGTCTCTGCATGAGGACACCTTCTGTAACCACCATGATCACAACTTCATCCGCTATAACCTAGAAGATATCAGACTGGATGCCAACCCCCTGAACATCAATCTGTTTCCCCAGGCCTATGTCTGCCTTCCACGCCTGCCTGTAGGGAGTCACTGACAGCTGCCAGACACCATACACCGTGCTCTAGCAAAAAGACAATACTGCAAGAGTAGAAGCTGTTAAAAAGTAATGTTTATTTTGTATGACAAGGTTATAGTAGGTTTCCATTTTTAATGAAAACATTTATTTTGTGGTGTAAACCTTCTGTAACACATAAAAAAGGAAAGAACACCTGTATACCAAAAGCAAAATAAAGAGTTTGGCTTGTAGAAATGAAAGAAACATGTTAATTGAACATTCTATATCACTGTCACAATATGCTTTGTTAGATTAAATTTACAGCATATAGAGTTTGTTTTATTCCTTGTGTTTTCTTTTTTTATTTATATTTGAAGCAAGTTATATGATGTAGCTGTATGTAACAGTTAATGTAGATGTAACTTATATCCACTTACAATACTGGAAGGTTTTAAGAACAGAGCATGTGCCAGTATCCACAAAAGTAGCAGTGCCTTACTTCTGATTCGAATACAGGTTTGCTGCTTGAGAAAGTTATGTGTCTACCTTGAATACAGTGGAAGGGAAAGGCCAAAAAATTATAAGCAGCTTAAGTCAAGTGTTATCACATGAGTATGTATGGCTGCCAATGGAACTAGGTCAGTGGTGTTTATTGATGACCTGGCTGCAGATAAAGGATCAGGATGGATTCCAAAGTGTAAGGGCTACACTCTCAGCTCATATTCAGCCACACAGTGCAAAACTGATGCTGCTTCATTTTGCAGATGGATAATAACCCAAAACCTGCAGCAAAAGCAAACCAAGTTTCACAAGGCAATGAAATGGATATTCTTCACTGGCCAAGTCAGTTGCCTGATTTTCACTTTGCTTACCACAGACAAGACTGAGAGACCCGCAAACAACCAGCAACTGAAATAAGCTGTAATAAAGGCCTGGCAGAGCATCTTAATGAAGGATACTCTTTGCAACAATCCTTCACAATCAATGACTACCTTAAGCCTGGAATTCGTGGACATGAACAAAGTATTATAGCAAATCTGTTGTTTTTAAATATATCAATAGTATTCAATTTTGTATGAGCTTTTAATTTCTTGAATTAAAGTCTTGACTGTATTGTGGTAGACGACAAATGCCAAAATAAAGTTATCATTCCATCATTTATGAACCTAATTGTAAATAAATAAATTAACAACTATGCTCAAAACATTACAGTGCCCTGAAATGCAGGGCACCAACAATGTCAACACTGCTGTGAGCATGCAATTACTAAATAATTAATTCTTTCAACATGTAGCTAAAATATAGCATCGATGAAATAGGTGCAAAATAAGTTTTTTAAGCTGCAAAATGATGAAGTGAAAAAATTCAAATCAATTTTCAATTTTTTCACTTCACCATTTTGCAGCTTAATTTAAAACAATTACAACAACTAACAGTTTAACACAATCCTTATCAATTTTCACTGAATGAACCAATGAATGAACCATTATGTGGTTTTGCTAGTTTCAATTCAATTTTCATTTCAATTCAGTTCAATTTAGTTTTATTTGTATAGCACCAAATCACAATAAAAGTAATCTCAAGGCACTTTATAGTGTAAGGTTTAAGACCTTACTGATATTGTATAAAAAATTATACAGAAAACCCAACAATCCCCTTTGAGCAAGCTTTAGGAAAGGCGGAAAATCTCTCTTTAGAGGAAGAAACCTCCAGCAGAACCAGGCTCATCTGCCTTGACCGGTTGGGGTGAGTGGAAAGAGGAGAGAGAAAAGAACAGCATGCAACAACCAAACAACAACAAGTAGCAAAAACATTTGGCAGGTCAACTGGAGTCTGGGTCTCGGGTCTCTCCGAGGATACCTGCAGAAAAGTGATGATGTTCTTTTCTCTCTTCTCTTTACACACACCCCAACCGGTTGAGGCAGAAGGCTGCCCACCATGAGCCTGGTTCTGCTGGATGTTTCTTCATCTAAAGGGAGTGCTTCTACACTGTGGCCTAATGCTTGCTTAAATGGGTTTGTTGGGTTTTCTGTTTAATTCTTGTGTTGTGATTTGGCGCTTAAAAATAAATTAAATAATATTAAATATTTTAATTATAATAATAATATTCAGATTGTCCCTGATGAGCAAGCCAAGGGCGACAGTGGCAAGGAAAAACTCCCTGAGAAGGCAACAGGAAGAAACCTTGAGAGGAACCAGACTCAACAGGGAACCCATCCTCATATGGGTGATTACATGCTATGTGTTAGGCAGCAGGCAGTTCAGTATAACAGTTGATTTCTTTAAGTTAATATGGAGTCCAGTTGTTATTGGAGGCTCAAGTAGACTTGTAGGAAATTCCAGTCCTGGACTATCGAGTGACTGCCATTGAGTCAAGACCTCAGAGAAATAACTGTCAACATCAGCTGAGGCCAGGACCTCCGCTGATGTAGCCCTGCTACTATCTTTTTGAGAATTGTAGAGATAAAGGGGAGGTTTGATATTGGCCTGTAATTGGACAGCTGACAGGGGTCGAGATCAGGTTTCTTAATTAGCAGTTTAATAACTGCTAATTTAAAAGATTTTGGAACATAGCCAGTGCTGAGTAAAGAATGTATTATTTTCAGTAGGGGTTCTGTTATTTCTGGCACTGTTTTAGAAATGTGTTGGTATAGGGTCTAATGTACAAGTTGATGATTTTGCAGAAGAGATGAGTGAAATTAGTTCATTCTCTTCAAGGGGAGTAAAGTATTCTAGGTTTTGATCAGCTGTGGTTAGTTTATCATCTGCATGAATTAAATTGTCTGGTTTCAAAACCTGAATGTTTTGCCAAATATTTACAGTTTTGTTATTGAAAAAGTTCATGAAGTCCTCACTACTACACAATGTTGTTGTGGAGATATCTGCAGTGGTCTTATTTCTAGTTAATTTGGCTACTGTATTAAATAAAAATCTAGGGTTATTTTTGTTATTTTCTATAAGAGTGGAGAGATACAGTGATCTAGCTGCACTGAATGTAGCTATGTCCAGGAGGACTGGCTTCATTTAAAGCTACATACTCGTCCTGTTTAATCCAGGTTTGTGTAAAAGTATATCAAACTCCTGATCTGTGATAGTTTCATTAACAGTAAGAGCTTTAGATGTAAGAGATCTAATATTTAATAGTCCTAACTTCAAGTCAGAGGTGCAGGCTGCACAATCCGTGTGCTCTGAATTTATGGTCTCTATGTTAATTATATTACTAAAACACACTTTCTGGGTTCTTCCAAAGTATATTGTAGGTAAACATTTATATTTCTTGGTTGTTAGTTATTGGGTAATTAATATTAAATGTGATTGTCATCTCATTTTGGATATAAGGTGAATTAGTTGAAATAATGTTGATGTGATAAAATAGTTTAACATTGAGGACATACTGCCCTTATCCTATGTATTACTAGATCACACTAGCTGCAGCCCTAGTCTGTCAAAATGCTCATACACAAAGAGAAGTCCGCAGTGACAAGCTGGGGCTTTGCTTCCCCCACCCTCAAGGTCTTTAAATAGACCTGTTTGGTCTCTGACCTGCAGCTGCCTATGTATGTCTACCATGGTTTGGCCCACATGCACCTTTAAAGGCTAGTGCCAACGCTGATATTTTTAGCCTAAAGCTGCTGATAGACAAGGTTTTATGCTGAGTTTAAATGTAGGATCTTAAAGCATCTTACCATGTTAAGTAGCCAGTGTTCTGCTCTGAAAGCCTGAGAAGTCATTCATTTATTTACAAGAATATTGTCATTAAATGTGACTAAAGGTGATGATGTGAGGGTACTCTTACATCATCAGAACAGTTACCACAGTGAGACCTCAAATAGTAATAGAGATTAACTGTACATCTAATTTAATTATTAAATAATTATTGTGCCTTATGACTGCAGGTATTTATGACTTAAGTTTCTGGTGTAGTCTAATCTCTCTCTTTATGGTTAGCTGCTTGCCCTTTCTTTCTTTGCTTTTGCCTGCCCCTAAACTATTCTACTCCTCCTTCTTTACTTGCTCTCACTTCCTCCCGTCAGTGATTTTTACCCAGGGCATCTGCCCTTACCTCCTGGCTTTAACTACAACTATTCTTGTTTATATAATTATTTACACATAGACCTTTTGGATCTACAAATTTTCCAATCTCTCATTTTTCACAATGGCTGACAAAAGTCAAACGCTAATTAAGAAAAAAGAGAGAAAAGACAAGGAAGCAGCTGAACTGACCAAAGATGTCAAGGAAATGAAGAATGAAAGAGAGAAAACAGGGAATGATGGAGAGGTCTCATCAGCAGCTGCTGGAGTGAATAATGGGGCAGTAGCCAACAGTCAAGATGGAGATTTTCAGGTTGAGCCAGTGGAGATCCCTCCATTCGAAATCATCACAGGGTAGGTCAAGATCACATCAGTGTAGTTCATGGTTTAATTGACTTGAAACAGCTCAGGTGGATCATTGGATTCATTGTTAGCTCTGTTACATTGGTGATTCTATGTCTTGTTCACTGATTACAGCAGTGAGCGGTGACAGGATACACTACTCCTATATCCTTATATTGAATTAAACTGGCTGTCTGGTATTTAGCAGTGCTGATCAGATAGAACTCTACCGTAAGTAGACATATGAATGAGGTTTTCATTCATATGTCTACTTACGGTAGAGTTCTATCTGATCAGCACTGCTAAATACCAGACAGCCAGCCATGTGGGCTAGTCTCTATTTTGGTTTAGCATCTTATTACAACTGAATAAGCATTTATTTTAACTTCTTTGACAAAAAAACAAAGCACACTTTACCATCCGCTAATACCATGATTAGTCCCCTCTGTCCTTATTGTAGACATGTCTCAACCATGCAATTGGTGGAAAACCCACTGTCCTCTGTTTTATAACGGATGTGGTTGAGAGGGAAACATTACAAGCTGCATTATACATCCAGCAAAACATCAAACCACAATGGAAAGTATTTAGACACTTTTTGCAATTTTTTTTTATTTTAAAATAGAAAAAAAAATTTTTTTGCAATATTGTTTGTAGTTTTTGAGCTAGGTGTATATTGACATAATGATAGCATCAAATTATTATAATTATTGTTTTGCAAATTAACATAACACATTCTTCACATTTTTCCTAGCACATCTTGTCAAACTCCATCAAAGTGGATGGGGAGTGTCTGTGAACATTTTCAGGTCTGTCCACAGATGTTTTATAAGGTTTACTATAAGTCTATAGTGTTGTTTTGTCCATTTGCTTTTAGATCACTGTCATATCTACATCTTGTCTCAGTTCTGATCAATCTCCCTGTCCCTGCACAGCCTCGATCACTGACACACCCTGTCCACTGTATCTTTGCCTCTCTGTGACACAAGCTAAACACTTAGTTGGTAGCTCATCATGTCTCAGTCTAAATTGTTAGAAATACAAAAAGGAGTGGGAATCAAGGGTTAGACATGGAGCTAGCAATCCAGACCCACATAATAGTCTATTAATTATATGTTAAATAAAACCCAGTCAGTCTCACTTAGTGCAACAGATCTGGCTGTGATTCCAATAATTTCTGTATCTTGTTCTATTCACTCAGCAGTTCCTCCTAGTTCCTCTCAGTATTCACTGTACCATCTGTTGCTGAAAAAATTCAAATCATTCAAACAGGTGGCTGTGACTCAATAGGTAAAGCAGTTGTCTGCCAATCATAGGATTGGTGGTTTGATTCTCGGCTACGAGTTCTCACATGCCAAAGTGTCCTTGGGCAAGACATTGACCCCGGTGAGTCAGATTATCTGCATTCTCTGCCATCGGTGTGTGAGTGTGTGTGTGCTTGTGTGTGTTAATGGGTGGATGAGATTCAGCGCAAAGCGCTTTGAGTACCAGTTAGGTGGAAAAGCGTTATATAAGTGCAGGCCATTTACCATTTATCAACTTGCCAATTAGACCCTCTTACCCTCTGTTGTTAAAACAGTTGCTGTTTCTCCTATACTTGTCCAGTAACCTTCAATCTCCAATTCCTTTCTAAGATAACAAAAAAAAGCTTTATGCATCTTACCTGTAATAAACTGTATGAGCAATTCTAGTATAGTTTCTGCCAACTCCATTGCACTGAAAAACCTCACCTTATTCAAAATATGAGTGATCTTCTCCTGACAAGCGATTCTGGCCTGTTGTCCATAGTCATTCTGATAGATCTGAGTGTGGCCTTTGACAGCATTGAACACAAAACAGAAACAGTTTTAGAATATCTATTGACAATTGCTCTCTCTCCACCCCCTAAGGTTGGGAGTCTGGGTTTCCTTGACAGCACACTCTCCTGTAATTCACGGTCATCTTACTTCCATCTTTGCTGCATCAAAAGATAAGATAAGATAAGATAAGATAAGATAAGATAAGATAAGATAAGATAAGATAAGATAAGATAAGATAAGATAAACCTTTAAAGTGGGGAAATTTCAATGTTACAGCAGCAGAAAATGTGCATTGTACGGCAACAATCTAAAATGAAAAAAAAATAAAAAATAAATAAGAAAAATAAGAATAAAAATATATCACATCTACACAGTCATACAAACAATTGCACCATGGGTTATTTGAAAACAGTTTTTAAAGTGACTAATAATGAAAATGGTTCACTGGGAGCAGCTCTGATTATAAAGTCTGACAGCAGCAGGGAGAAAAGACCTTTGATATCGTGGAGTTATTCTCCAGCACGGATTGCTTGGCTACCATCCTCCTTTCTCCTACCTCCTGCACTGAATCCAGGGGCATCCCCAAAACCGAGCTGACTTTCCTGACCAGCTTCTCCAGTCTTTTTTTGTCTTCTGTCTCCAAAAGAGTGCAGGGAGTTTTAGTCTTCTCAGCAGAAAGAGTCTGCTCTGTCCTTTCTTGTATAGTACATCAGTGTTGTGTGACCAGTTTATTGTTCAGGTTACCACCCAAGTATTTGTAAGAGTCCACTTTCTCAATGTCCATTCCCTGGATGTTTACCAGTGGAAGAGTGGCGTTTGAGCGCCTGCTGAAGTCCACCACCAGCTCCTTAGTTTTCCCCAAGTTGATCTGGAGGTTGCTCCGCTGGTACCAGTCTACAAAGTTCTGGTTCAGTTCCCTGTATTCTCTGTCATTGTGATCTGTGATCAGGCTGACAATGGCAGAGTCGTTAGAGAACTTCTGCAGGTGACAGGATGCTGAGCTGAACATGAAGTCCGCCTATGTCCCCCTCTTCACACTTCTAACCACTGCCATATTGGTACACAGGCCTCTCACCCCTTCTGTTTGGCCTGGCCCCAAAAAATCATCTACAAACTCCAACTGTACAACTTGTACAGAATTCAGCAGTTTGCATTCTCACACGAGCAACAACCTTTCACATTACACCCGTTCTGCAGCAACTCTGTTGCCTTCCCATTATTATTACATATTGTATTCAATACAAAATACTGTTTCACATTTTTAAGGGGATTCACACTTAGGCCTCTGCTACCTTGCTGACCACCTTCATATCACCATACCCGATCCTCATCTATCTGCCTCACTGTCCCCTGTGCTTGCCTTACTAGTACTATACATTCAGCTGCTCTGCCCCTGGACTATAGAATTACCTCCCCTGTGACCTTCATAATATCAATTCACTCACACTTTAAATTCAGCTCAAAACCTCTGCTCAGCCTTTCATACTCTCTATGAGTGGTAAGCCTGACAGATAACCCTACTAATTACACATACAGAAATCCTGTGAGAAGTTTTCCAGTCAGGACATAGAGCACTGGTAAATTTACTAATGATCTTGGAGTTATCTTTCACCAGTATGTCTCCTTAACATCATACATAAAAAATCTCTATAACTGTCTTCTTTCACCTGAGGAATATTGATAAATTCAAAGTGCTGCAGCCAGAGGTCTGACTGGAATTAGCAATAGAAATCATATTTCTCTTACAGTAGTGTTTTTCCATTGACTCCCTGTCAAATCCAGAATAGAATTTAAAATAATCCTCCTAACATATGAGAACTTCATAATCAAGCTCCATCATATATTAAAGACATTATAGTTCCATATTTTCGCAGCAGAATACTTCACTCTCAGTTTGCAGGTCTACTTGTTGCACCAAGAGTTTCCAGATGTAGTACGAGAGGCAGAGCTATTAAGCTCCTCGCCCGTGGAACCAACTCCCAAATAAGGTTTAGAAGGCAGATTTAAGCGCATTTAAGACTAGACTTAAAACTTTACTTTTTTATAAGGCTTATAGTTAGAGATGGATCAGGTGACTCTGAGCCATCTGTTAGCAATGCTGCTATAGATAAGTCTGCTAGGGGAATTCCCTTGATACACTGATCTCCACTCCTTGAGATGACTTTTGTTGTTAATGAATTTTGATTGTCACTGTACAGATAAAAAGGTGGCCATAAATAAAATGTATTATTATTCTTATTCTATATTATTGTTATAATTATATTGTTTAAGATAAACAAATTCTTGAGGTGCCTGAGTGCTGAGAAAGAAAAACATGGTGGTTCAGTCATGTTTGAATGCACAAGTGTTTACATTTACATTTACATTTAGACACTTTTATCCAAAGCGTCTTACAAGTGAGGAACAACTTACAAGTCAGGAAGTGTTCATACGCAAAGAGTTCAAAGAGTTTTTTACCCCAATAACTGGACTTTTTACTGTCCCCTAAATATGAAGCATTTGACTGGTAAATCGAGAAACTATACTAGTGTAATGGGTAATTACACACAACCTTATCAGAGCTAAATATTTTATAGTGATTGTTACAATAGATTTGGGTAAGCACATTATACATTTAAAGGGGTTGTAGATCTAGTTAAGGAATGGTTTGCCCTCCAGAGTCAACAAAAATCATGACAAGTGAGCCAACAAGGTAAGTTTTTGAGTTGAACCTCTAGTATTATTGGATTAGTTGAAGTATTACTTAATTTGATTTTGTTGTTCTTTTGTTGCCTGCTGTTCTTTTCTCACTCCTTTCTCAAGTGGAATTGTTAGGTTTTCTATATACAGTAATATATTGTCAGGCCTTAAACCATACACTGTAAATTGCCTTGAGATAATAATGATGATGTTTAAAAGTTATTTTCTGACTCAACAGAAGGAGAAAGAGAGTTGAATCCTATTCTGGGTTAACTGGGCCACACCAAAATCAGTCTCTAATTATAATGTAATGTGGAATTCCAGTCTGCCAAGCATATGGTGTAAAATTAGCTCAGCCTGCTACCATGCTTCCCACACCCTGACAGACTAAATTTTGACCCGACACCCATCCTATCCTACTTTACATTTGTTTGACCCACCCAGTAAACACACAGGTCCAGAAGATCCTGCCATGTAGGGCTTTATTGCCCTTCACATGGACAAAGTTTATATAGAAGAAGAAAGCCTTTAATCATTATATGTCACATTTACATGTTACAATGAAATTGGTCCTCTGCATTTAACCCATCCCCCTGGGGGGAGCAGGGGGCAGCTACATACAGCACTCGGGCAGCTAGTGTGGAGTGTCTTGCTTCTGTATCTAAGGCCAATGATCTACCCATTGAGCCACCATGAGCTCCCCAATCCAGCATATTGCAGGTACAGTATAATAAACAGCTAAAGGAAGTTCTTGTTTGAGGTTAAGTGAAAATAATTTTTATCTGCTCCCAAAGGTTGAATCTGTTTTTCAACCATTACTCTTTGTTTAATGGCTGTGTTCAATAAATACATAAAAAAACATTATTATTGGTGCTTAGAAATATTGTGTTTGATGATATTTGTGAGACCTTGAGTAAGCCTTTTAACAAAAGAAACCTCCAGCTCAACCAGACTTAGGGTGGATGGTTATCTGCCTCGATGGATTGGGATTGCGTGGAGACAGAAAACAGCAGGCAAACAAAGAACAAACAAGAAGCAGCAAAAACACTGGGCAGGTTGGCAGGGCCAGTAACTGTAGTAAATGATACTTCGATTCCATTTTACTATAGTGCTTTTACATCTTTTATATACAGAGTTTGTATTTTGTCTTGGAAATTAAACGTGTGTTTTTACCTCAGTGCATTTTGACCTCAGTGCATTTTGATGTTTCAATCATAATGAATTTGAATTTGCAAGGCAATAATAATCTAAGCATAGTACAGTTACTGGACCCTAATACACTTAATATACACTACCAATCACTTACCAAAACAGTACACTACTGTTAAAATAGACTTGAAGCATATCTGTGTTATTACCAATGCACATAAAGTATATGAATACATTTTGAGATTATTATAAATTCATTTAAAATATGAACTTCTCGATGAATATCAATATACTAATGTATACTAAATATTATTAAATAATAAATATATAGAAAAGGTATATTTCAGGATGCTTTTTTTTTTTTTTGTCTTTTACTATACTCTGATTAATTTATTTTGGATATTTCAAGAATACTTTCATTCACTGAAAAAAGGCCCTTTAGTCTAATGCTTTCACAATAATAGCATGCTTACAAAAAGTGACCAAATGAGGAAACAAAACCTGTAACCCTAAAAAAGACATAAATGAAAGTCAGAAATTCTTCGTTTTCAATCAAAACCTCTATTATTAATAAAACAACATATTTTTTTATCTTAACATATTGCTTTACCTAAAGTTACAAAACAATTACACTGATACATTTAGCAAATCCTAAATACTCACCAAATTTGAAGGACATTCATGCAGAATGTAGTTAACACTACTAATTAAACTCTATAGGAACACCTGAAGATTCAATCAATAACAGCAGTGTGACGTAGCCCCTTAGCTGACGTGCAGTAGGCAGCCCTTGGGCATTAGTTTATACCTGAAAATCAAAGTGATCAGGTGATAGATGGACTGAAACATAATGTTCCAGTTGTGTTATATTCAATTTAGGTCAGGCAACCATGAAGGCCAGTCAATGTTATAAACTCATTCCCTAGGACCAGCCTGCATACTCTTGTCACGTGTCTTGTCAAGTAATGCCACGCACTGTTGTGCACCAGGAGGAACCCAGGACACACTGCACCAACATAGGGTGACTAACGATGACTAATGGCACTCAGGATGAGGGACAGTATGGTGTATAATCTGTGAGTTTATATGTTGTCCACATGCCTGCATCGGTTTTCTCTGGGTACTCTGGCTTTCTCCCACAGTTAAAAAAAACTGCAGTTAGGTTAAGTTAATTGGTGACTCTAAATTGCCCATAAGTGTAAATGCATGTGAATGTTTATATCCATATTTCAGCCCTGTGATTGACTGGTGACTTGCCGAATTTGTACCCTGCTTCTCGCCCTATGACAGCTGGGAGTAGCTACAGCACCCCCAGGAAAAGCAGTTAGGATAATGAACAGATGCATAATAACAACCATAAGAGGGCAGCATAACACAACGAGGGCAGCATTGATGGAAATGTCACTTTTGCCTAATATCACTTTGGCTTGATGGCTATAATGCAAACAAAATTTAGCAGAACACAAGGCTCCTATTAGGTTTAGCTTCAATATAGCTTCACTGGGTAGCTTTCTTCCCAGAATAGTGTCAATGACCTGAAAGAAAAAACATTCTGACACAACTGTTCTAATAGATTTATGTACATGAAGCTGACAAACAGCTAGAGATTGAATTTTGCTAGCCTGAATATCAGAAAGAGGACATGGGCAGGTCTTCACTGAGTTAAAGAAGAGAGCAGAGAATGAGGAAAAACTTTTTCATTTTTGCTGTTTTTAACAGGGACCGGATTGATCCTTTGGTCTTTAAGTTCCAATTTAAGAATGTGGAATACTCCTCGGGCCGCAACAAGACCTTCCTGTGCTACCTGGTGGATAAAGGGAACACGGTTGATGGGCTGCTCAGGGGCTATCTGGAGGATGAGCATACTGGACCTCATGCTGAGGAGGCCTTCTACACTCAGTGTCTGCCGCACTACGACCCTGCAATCAAATACACAGTAACCTGGTATATAGTTCTCTTAAAGTGTCGGGGGGGTGTCACAGATCCAAAAAGAACACACACACAAGCTGTCCTTCACAGCCACCTCATCTGTTGCTTGTTTGTCTTAATGCTATATCTCCATCAGTCACTTTCTAGATAGTCTGTTCAGTTTTATACCTTGCAGCTTCCCAGAATTCTGTTTGTTTTTAGTTTTGGTCCCCAACTTTGCCTTTCTGCTAATTTCCAGTGTTTGCTCATGGATATGTGCTGAATTTAGCCTTGATGTTTAACAACGGTTGTACCCACTAACAAACTGTACTTAAGAATTAGGCAAAGGGAGCTTTAGTTGGACTCATGTGACCTGGATGAGCTGACAGAGACACAGAGTGTCAAATCACCAAATAATAAACAAGATAGTCAACATTCTTCAAGTCAAGATTCTTAAGTGAAGTAAAGTTTGGTACTGTAAATTCAAATGTTATTAAAAAAAAAAAGGAGGGGTTTGGGGAAAAAAATATTAAATGATCAATTTCAACACCGTATGTCAGAACAGTCAGTGGGTAAAACAGCCGGTGGGTTTAATCATCAGGAAAGCTAAACAAAAATATTAGGAACAATGTGGAGCTCCAGTAGCTGTGTAATAGAAAATCTGTCACATGGTCAGCAAGGTGCTGACTCAAAGCCTCTGAGAAGCATTGCAAAGTATATTGCTGGAAATGCCTCTTATTTGTAACTGATTACCTTGGTGATTCAGCAACACTAAGTTTAAAAACTTGAGTTGGCTAAAAGGCAACAGCATGACACCAAAACCTGCCTAGGTACTTACAAACATTAATGCTTTTGAGAACTTTTGGGGAAACCTAAATGGATATACAATGCAACAAACAGATGGACAGGGAAACGGCGCCCCACAATGACAAGGGTAAGAAATTGTCATGCTTTTGGGTAAACAGGAATTTTAATTTAGGGAGGCACGCTGTTGTAGTGTTTATTTGTATGAGGTGACAATGCTCTGGTCAAGGCAGATGTCCACCCACCCTAAGCTTAGTTATGCTCGAGGTTCCTTCTGTTAAAGCAAGTTTTTCCTCTCCATCAGCACTAGCTAACTAAAGGGGGGTTTATTGGGTTTTCTGTATAATTGTATGTAGTGGAATATGTTTTCCTTAGAAGTCTAATGTTAATATTTACAGTAAGGTCTCAACATTACTGTGTAAATTGACTTGAAATTATTTCTATATAAAAAACACTGAATTGAAATTGAATTTAATTGAATTCTTATTTGATTTTGGCTACACATATGGCTACAAGCCATATGTGTCTTTAAAGACGGATCAGTTTGGGTTTTTAAGTACTGTACACAGTAGTACTGGATTGTCTAAGGAAAGCTGGTTGGAGACCACTTGTCTTCTCAGTGCAATACGTGTACATCATTGTCCTGAAATGGGTGCCCTTTGTCTAAGACAATTGGTTTGAGAGAGGGGTGCATGAGTGAATAAATACTCATTCAACAGAGGTGGAGGCCTTTGGCAATAATTGTCTCAATTTATCACTGCCTTTTCATTCATTCAAAAAAAAAATCAGCCCCAATTTATTATATTATTATTTATATTATTTTTTTGTTATTATACTTTTATTATTTTTTTATGTAATTATTTTCTTGCACCAAGAAAAGCACCTAATTTTGTTGTACATGCCACATGACGATATACTGTAGATTTTTTTAAGGGGTTAGGAGTGGTTGTTACAGGTGTGACTACTAGATCTACTCAAACTTCCCATCTATTATTTGACCTAACAAGACTATTCAGGGCTGGTGTAAAATAAAACCAACCTAGAGAATATATTTGTGGTACTCCCCATGATTAGTATACTGACCTTTCCTTTGGCGTGCTACTTTAGCAGCATGTTTGTAGAGAAATAAATAAAATTAAAAGTCTTGCATACAATGCAGAGATTTGTAAAAAATCATTTTCTCTTCTTTGTGCCACTTTTTCATAGGTATGTGTCTTCCAGTCCCTGTTCTGCCTGTGCAGCAAAGATAGCTGAAATGCTGAAGGCCAGGAAAAACCTCAAGTTAAGCATCTTTGCTGCTCGGTTGTTTGAGTGGGAGGAAGCAGAGGTCCAGGCTGGGTTGAGGGCCCTGCATGCTTCTGGCTGTAAGCTGAGGGTGATGAAACCTCTGGACTTCACCTACACCTGGGACACATTTGTGGAGAATGAGGAACAACCTCTGAACTTGTGGGAGGACTGCAAAGAAAACTATGAGTATTACCATGAGAAACTGGCAAACATTCTACAATGACAACAGTAAGTGTTTTAGAAAATATATGGTTTAGCCTAAAGCTTTATCTCATACCAGCTGCCACTGTCAATCAAAGCCAGTTGACACAGAACTTACAGGAGAGGGGCAGATGGAAGCAAAAACCAGACAGTAGGCTGAAAATGTCAGCAGACAGGAAACAGACCCCACAGTATGCCACTGGGAGTGGCTTGAAGCAACAGGTAGGCCAGGAAATAGGAATGTGGAAGAACAGCAGACAGCATGTGGTAAAATGTGTATGTGAGAGAGGAAAATAGGAGACTCAAGATAAATTAATGTGGGGCATGGTGACAAACCAAACCAATGAGCAAGGAAACCAGCCATGAATAATGGCATGTGCTTGGAGAGTTAAGAGTAATATCATCTAACAATATTCCCCCTAATGTCAGTTCTTTTATAGACATATTCACCTAGATCAGACAATGTTTAGCCTTACTCAATGAAGTGTATGCCAATATGCAAGTATTTTGTGATCACCTGAGTTCACGGTTTTTTTTATTGATTATTAGTTAACCACATTTGGTTTTTTTTACAACCACTCATGTATGTCATCCCAAGTGTTACAACATCTTAAAGAATGAAGAATATAGAAAAGTGGTCAAGCAATACTAGCTCAGTCTTTACTTGTCTTGAGAAAGGAAGGTTACTCTCCGTGACATATAACAAAAAATAAACTTGAAGTGTTAATTGAGAAATAGATGCCAGACTGCTCCTGCATTGGTGCATAGGAAGCTCTAGATGTGGGCAGGTATAATTAGTGAAAGAAAGATGATGGCCAACAAAGAAGAAATCACATGAAAATAGGGCAAAGTTTTAATCTGGTTAATTTATCAAGTGTAATTATCATATTATAGTTGAAAATGCAACTGACAGCAAAAGAAGATGTTACCTCTTTGTTCTTTTAAATTATCTAAGCAACTGGAACTATGCAAATTGCTTTGCATGTCTGAATGGAACAAGTCATCTTGTCCTACCAACCCAAAATACAAACTGTTTTCAACCTGGTTACGTTTTCAAAGTGAATGACCACAATCCATCATAGTATCACAATCTGGTGGTTTTAATGATGTGTTGGACAGGTATTAGCATGAGAAAGTAACAAAGCAGCTTGCCGCACGTGTGACTGTGGATCTGCAGTATGTTCAGAGTACCCATGCTGACCTAGCATTAAAACCCCCAAATGATCGACTAACAAGGCTACAGGAAAAAAATCGGATTGAAGCTCTTGCTGTAATGGGTTGGGTACAGATTCCAATTTGAGGAAAGTGCGGTCTGGTACCGACCCCATCCCCAGTTCTGATGTACAGTGTCTATAATAAGTATTCACCCATTTGGATGTTTCATCCTTTTATTGACATTATAAATCAATCATGGTCAATAAAAGTTGTCAAAACTTGACAAAAACATTTCATTTCAACAACTCATTAATGTCAAAGTGAAAACAGGTTTCTACAAAGTAATGTCAATTAAATTAAAATATGTAAGGTAATATTAGTGTTTACATTAATATTCACCCCCTTCAGGTTTAGTAGATGCACCTTTGGATGCAATCACAGCATGGAGTCTTTGTGGATAGGTCTCAATTAGGCTTGCACATCTGGACACTGGAATTGTACGCCATTCTTCTTTGCAAAACTGCTCAAACTCTGTCAGGTTGCGTGGGGACAGGGTGTGAACAGCCCTTTTTCAAGTCTATCCACAAATTCTCTTTTGGATTGAGGTCTGGGCTTTGCCTTGGCCTCTCCAGAACATTCACCTTGTTGTCCCTAAACCATTTCTGTGTAGCTTTTGCTTTATGCTTCAAGTCATTGTCTTGCTGGAAAAAAACTATCTGAAAAAAAAATCTTCTCCAAAGCCGTAGTTGTCTTGACGACTGAATAAGATTGTCCTCCAGGATTACACCCCCTAACAGAGAAAGGCAGAAGGAAGGCAGCTGAAAGGTAGCGTGGAACTGACACAAAACTGGCTGAGATCTAGTTGTAAACTGTCTGAAAGAAGCAATTCTGAGCTGCTGAAGCTGTAATGCAGACAGTTCCTGGAAGATTTACATTTACATTTACATTTAGTCATTTAGCAGACGCTTTTATCCAAAGCGACTTACAAGTGAGCAAGCAAACAAAATCTAAGTCAAGGAGAAACAACATCAAAACAAAGTGCTATCGAAAAAGTGTTTCTGTTTCAAGAGATGTTAGAAAGAAAGGGTAGAATTTTTTCTTGGAAGATGCGGAAGAGTTCTGTTGAGATGACAGAATTTATATCATTGACTGGCCCCCATGCACACCTGACATAAATCCAATAAAACGCCACTGGGACATTATGAATTTGGGCCATCTAACGCCACCATTTTGCACATTAGACTGTCCAGGAACTTAGTGATGCCCTGGTCCAGACCAGGGGTGATACCACAGGATACCATCCATTGTTTTATTATTAGCATGCATTGACATTGTCAGGCATGTAGACAAGCACGCAGGGGCCAATCTAACTACTAAAAACCATTATGAGTTGCTACAATGAAATTTCAGCAAAATGGACCAACCTGTTGCAAATTTTTTTACTTAGATTTTCAGATTGTCTTTGAATTCAGCCCTCTGTACTGTAGGTTGATCATTTTTGTTTACATTTACATTTAGTCATTTAGCAGACACATTTTTCCAAAGCAACTTACAAAGTAGAAGGCAAAGGCAAGGTAAGTTTAAGGAGGTCTTGCCTAAGGACCCCTACTGGAGGTAGGCCACAACCAGGATTTTTAACAAGTCCCTTGCTACTTCCATGATTCCCAAGTGTTCATCATCTGAGTGCCAAAAAACAGTAAACCCTTGTTAATAGTTATGAAAGTCTTTAAGATACAGTGTGGTCGTGAGCTAGTTCCTCTCCAACACAATTACACTGAGTGTAGAAACTCCACAAGGCTGTGTCCTGAGGCCTATTCTCTACTGTCTCTAAAACATATGACTGTGTGTCCTCTCACAGCTCCACTTCTAATGTCAAATTTGCTGATGATACTGTGGTTTTGGTCCTCTTAACCAACAACAATGAAACCACAAACTTGGATGAGTAAGACAGACTTCATGTCATCATGGTACTAGAATAACTATCTCTCTCTGAACGTGAGCAAAATCAAACTCACTGTGGACTTCAGGAAGAGACAGCAGCAGATGTAAACCCCTCTTATTATCAACGAGACCGCCGTGGAGAGGGTAGGCAGATTTTTAAGTATCTGAGAATGAACATGTCCGAGGACCTGTCTTCGTCTGACCACATTCACATCCAAGCCCAGGTGAATAAACCCAATCAAAGGCTGTACCATCTGTATCAGCTGAGGAAATTCAGGGTTTCACCAGCAATCCTGAAAAGTTTCAATTATAAGTTTTAGAAAGTATATTAACTCCGTCATGACTGCAAAGCACTGCAGGGGGCTGTACGCCTACCTGAGCACATCTTAGGGTATAGTCTACTTGCAGGACATCTACCTCAAATGCTGCATCAGGGTCCTAAACTCCTATCTGCCTATTGAGTCTCTTAACTCAATATGCAGATACATTTTATTTAGATAAATGACATTGTACACAGCACTTTCATGTTTTTATTGCTGCTAGGTAACAACCAACAATATTGTACCTGCTTCTTTGCACACCACGCTCTTGTTCTTACACACTCCTGTTCATATGTATATTTATATTTATTGTGTTTACAGTTATATTTGTGTACTTCTTAGACTTCTCATCTTTTTTTCCTTACTATCTTAACCATTTTGCTTTTTCTTTAAATCCTTGTTTATTTTTTATTAATAATAATTTTTGCATATTTAGTGTCTATGGAGCAAACCTGATTCACATTTCACTGTTAGTTATATTTCCCCTATAACTGTGTATGTGAAAAATCTCTTGAAAAATATGGCATCCTTTTATGCCTTCCAGCTGGTTTTATTTTTCTTTATTGATATCTAATGTGTTCCTTTAATGTTTTTGAGCAGTGTGTATATGTGCAAGGTGCCCATTTCATAGTCAATAATGCACCCCTACATCCATCAGAGAGGCTTTTGAACTGAGTGTTGATAACAAGCTGGAAGTTCTCACCATTTCTAAGAAAGAATGTCAAATTTAAGTATAACCACAGAGCATTTTTTTCTACTCGGCCACAGACCATTTTTGATATGCTTTGGCCCAGAGAAGATGGTGACATTTCTGGATCATAATGATATATGGCCTTTACTTTGCATGATATAGCTTTAACTTGCATTTTTGGAATGCACACAAACTGTGTTCACAGATAGTGAAATTTTAAGTATTCCTGAGCCCATGCAGTGATTTCACAGAAACCCGCCTGTTTCTCATGCAGTGCCATCTCAGGGCCTCAAGATTACAGGCCTATATTATTGTATTACAGCCTTGATTTCTCCAGAATCACAGAAGCTTCCGGTGATGTTATGTGCTGTACACAATAATACAGTGCACCCATGTATTCACAGTGCTTAACTTCTTCCACATTTGCAGCCTTAATCCAAATTGGATTAAATTCATAATTTTCACATTAAAAAAAATACCCCATAACGTCAAAGTGAAATGTTTGCAAATTATTAAAAATAAAAAATGATTCACAGTCTTGGCTATGACACTCAAAGTTGAGCTCTGGTGCATCTTGTTTCCACTGATTTTCCTTCAAATGTTCCGAAAACTTCATTGAAGTCCACTTGTGGGAAATTCAGTTCATTGGACATGATTTGAAAAGGCATATACCTATCTATATAAAAGACAAAAGACACACAAACCAAGCCACTAAATTTAAGGCAGGATTGTACTGAGACACAGATCTAGGGAAGGGGACAAAAGTTTTCCAAAATACACCTGAAGAACTCTCAGACTAAGATTAACTGGTCTGATGAAACAAAGATTGGACTCTTTGGCCTGAATGCCAAGCGTTGTGTCTGGATGAAACCAGGCTCCTCTTAGCACCTAGCCAATATCATCCCTAGCATGAAGCATGGTGGTGGCAGCATCATGCTATGGGGATGTTTTTCAGCAGCAGAAACTGGGAGACTACTCAGGACTGAGGGAAGAATGAATGTCGTAATACAGAGACATACAACCTTGATGAAAACCTGTTCTAGGCTAGTGTGATGGTTCATCTTCAAACAGGACAATAACCCTAAGCACAAAGCCAAGATAACACAGGAGTGGCTACGTGAACTCTGTGAATGTACTTGAGTGGTCCAGCCAGAGCCCAGACTTGAACCTGATTGAACATCTGAAGAAACCTGACAATGGCTGTGCATTACAATACTTATGTAAATGTGATTTTTTTTTTATTTGTAACAAATTTGCAAAGATTTAAAACTTCTTTGACATTATGGGGAATTTTTGTAGAATTTTCAGGAAAATAATGAATTTAATCCAGGAATAAGGCTTCAATATAGCAAAATGAGGAAAAGGTTAAGCACTGTAAATACTATCTGGATGCACCGTTTAAAGTATTATTAACAATATAATAAAATAATATAATATAATAAGATTTGCTGTTTTATATTTTTGTTGTGAATAAAATATGAATTTATGAGATTTGCTAATTTGCTAATTGCATTCTGCTTTAATGTAGACTTTACACAGCCTCCCAGCTTTTTTTGGAATTAAGTATATAATATACACTGCCCTCCTAAAGTACTGGAAAAGCAAGGCCAGTTTCTTTATTTTTGCTGTAGATTAAAAACATTTGGGTTTGACATTAAAAGATTAATATGAGACAAAAGATCAACAATTCAGCTTTAATTTAAGATGTTTACGTCTGGATCTGATAAACCAAGATAGCACAAAGATAGCACCTTATAGCACCTGTGTGAGCAAAAGTATTGAAAAATGTGACTGACAGGTGTGTTCTGTTGCTCAGGTAGGTCTTCTTACACATATGTGTGACCATATGTGTTACATGACTATGTATGACCAGGTCCTAATCTGCAACAGCCCACTGATTTTATTCATACCATACCAAAATAAACAAACTGATCAGTAATAATAGCTCTGTGCTAGGGTCTTCACTTGAACCCTTGGAGCAGGTTGTGGAGAGGAGGATGCTAAGTGCTGAACATCATGTAGAGAAGCACACATTCTCTCCACAGCCTGCTGGTTAAAGAGTGAAGCGGCTTTTGTCATAAACTTCTTCAGCTTCACTGTGGTAAGGAAAGATAAAGGTGAGAGAGCTAAACAATGCTCCACCATGCTTCCCTTTTTGGTTAACAGTGGTTTGAGAGAGACAGAGTTTGTTTGCATGTTCTCCAAGATGGTTATTTGCCATGATTAAATGGCTCATGCTCATAGGTGTGAATGTGAACATGTGGCTGTCTGGTTTGTCTTGTCTGGCTGTGGTCCTATGATAGATTTGTGATTTGTCCAGGGTGTACACCGCCAATGTCAGCCACAACCCCCTAGGATAAAACAATATTGTGCGCTGCCTGTAAATGCTTTTGTTTGTTTGAACCCAAATGTGTCTGTTCTGTCCTCAGAGAGAAACTGTGTTTGCTGCATGTTAGCTTTTCTCTTAAAAATATTCCTCAATGAAAACAGACAACTCTTTAACCTTGTGCTGGGCTAATGCAAGATAGCCATTTACAGAGGAAATAAATAATTGTCTGGAACTGGAGTCTTGGCAAATTGACTACTGTATTGCTAGGTTTAGATGTTTTATTCCTCATCCAAGACAACATTATTTGGAATCTTCATCTGAATGCTAAATAATTCTTTGTGCTAGAATGTAGAATCAGTGCTGATTAGAATGATAAAAGTAGACATGAATGATCTAGACTGAATTTCTTCATTGTCTTACAAAACCATAGTATGCTCCATAGTAAGGCAAGCTCTTCTAATTTTCTCTTTCTCTTCTCTTTCTTCTTTCTGTTGACACAGGGATCCTGTGTGCCCCCAGTCATCATTTCTTTAAGATGGGTCATATTGAGATTATCGATCATTAGTAAAACATATTCCTTGTTCACGGACTGAATAGTTGTGTGTGCATTCAAATCAAAGTTAGCAATGCATATCACCAAATAAATTTGGATTGTTCCTGTACTTAGTGCCAAATGTCTACTGATACGGACTAAAGCTTGGGCTTTCTGGGCAACTGTGCTCTGACAACTACTTTCTACAAAACAAATGTTTAAGCTTTATTTCATTTATTTTAGCTTTATGTCATCCAACTATTTTGCATTGCATTGTAAGCCTGGACCCACATCAATTGTGGTGTATATTAGAATACCCCTGACTTGAAGTTGACAGTGATATGCCAGAACATCTCCTGTAAACTGGAGCGGATGTTGCTGTTCCACTACTTGTGCCCTACATTCTGTGTAGACACATTACTGGGTCTGAGACTAAAAGATTATTTTTTGGGATGACATGATTTGTTCAGAGCTGATAACTGTATTTGTATTTTCCCCCTTGCTACTTTCTGCTGTATTCTTTAAGTAATAAAGATTGTCATAGTCTGTGGCTGTTTTTGTCTATCCACACACAGCATCAGATGTTTCACCAGTCTTAAAATGGCAATTTAAAATAATAATCACAGCTCCATGTTTCAGTGTTTTTACAGATGGAAAGAATAATGGAAAAACATTTACCAGACAGGAAAGAGAGAAAGGAAAAAGAGAAAGGAAAAGACTGGACTATTGTAATTCCTTATTAATGGGATGTCCCAATAACTCATTAAAGAGCCTCCAGTCAATCCAAAATGCTGCAGCCAGAGTTCTGACTGGAATTAGCAAGAGAGATCATATTTCTCCAACGTGAGCTTCTCTCCATTGGCTCCCTGTTAAATCCAGAATTGAATTTAAAATTATTCTCCTCACTTATAAATCCCTTATCTTAAAGTCCTCATAGGTCCATATCTTCCAAGCAGAACTCTCTGTTCTCAGACTGCAGGTTTACTTGTGGTTCCTAGAGTTTCCAAATGTAGATTGGGAGGCAGAGCCTTTAGCTACCAAGCCTCTCTCCTGTGGAACCAGCTCCCAGTTCAGGTTCGGGAGGCAGACACCCTCTCTACATTTAAGACTATACTTAAAACGTTCCTTTTTTATAAAGCTTATAGTTAGAGATGGATCAGGTGACTCTGAACCATCTCTTAGTTATGCTGATATGGCTTAGTCTGCTGGGGGACCTCTACTGATAAACTGAGCTCCTCTCCTCTCTCCTTTCTCCTGTATCAATGCAAATACCACCATTGCATGTCATTAACTTTGTGTCTTCTCTCTCCTGTAGTTGTGTTTCCTCCTCTCTGTCTCCCTCTCTCTGTACTTTTCTGCAGGTATCCTCGGCCTGGAGCTGTACATCTCCAAAATCCAGTTCATCTGCCCAATGTTCTTGATGCTTGTTGTTGTCTTTATTGCCTGCTGTTCTTTTCTCTCTTCTCTTTCCACTCACCCCAACCGGTCGAGGCAGATGGCCGCCCACTATGAGCCTGGTTCTGCTGGAGGTTTTTTCCTCTAAAGGGAGTTTTTCCTCTCCACTGTTGCCTAAAGCTTGCTCAAATGGGATTGTTGGGTTTTCTCTATAATTTTTTATATAAATATTTTCTGTAAGGTTTTAAACCTTACACTGTAAGGTGCCTTGAGATAACTTCTGTTGTAAATTGGCGCTATACAAATAAAATTGAATTGAATTGAATTGAAAGACGAAGGTCTTTTACTTTGATATTTAAATAGAAAAAGCATTTCCTGCTGAAAATCCACTGTGAATGCTGTAATGCTGAATTCTTTCCCTAAGATTTGCTGAAAGTTTCTAAAACATCTAAAACACTGCTGCAATTAGCTGAGGAGAAATAGGAATCTAATAACAGAGCTGAACGTATGCAGAAGAAGCTGAAGCAGTTGAACCTCAAATTAAAGAAAGGTTAAAACAACTTTAACCTGATCATTAGATTGAGCTGTGTGTTGTTTAAGCATCAAAATGTAAAAATTATTATTATTAATCCCAGAGGGAAATTGTTTTGCCACATTACAGTTGTTCTCAACACAGACAGAAAGAAAGGGAACCACAACCAGGAAAGATCCAACACCAACATAAATACACATAACCAATAACATTAATACAGAAAAACTCAATATATATACAGAATATGTAAAATATGTAAAATAGATGAATGAAAATGGGTCAATATTTATAGCCTATTGTGGCAGCAAGTATACGCTGGAGTATACGATCATTTCCAATTATTAATGGAAATGATCACAAAATCACAGAAGTTGGAAAAAACCATAATCCTACCTAAAAAACATTATTTTCTGTGACAGAAGAATTGTGGTCACAGGAGAGCATTAAAAAATTGGTCCCCTCTGCATGTCAGCCAAAATCTCAGATGAAATTTAACCTTGGGGGCAATGGAAGAGCTGAGGATGCTGAGACTCCCAGCATCCCCACTAACCCCACTCACTAATTGTGGCTGTGCTGACTGTTTATTGAGAAAATTTTTATTAAAAAAAAATCTGCCTCTCCACCTTTACATGTGACATCACCCACTCTAGCTGCACCAACATTCCATCATTAAAATAAATGTTATTGCAAGTTTGCAACTCTAAAATTACATCACAAAGAAAAGTTGATAAGAAATAAAAGCTGACAAAAGAAAAAAGTCAAAACTGTCAAACTGAAAAAAGGTTCTCAAAGGTAAAACGTTGACCATAAGAAAAGGTTGACAAAAAATAGAACTAATGTATAGAGGTGAGGCCAAAAATACATACCAGACAAAAAGATGGAGAAAAAAGTGCAAGGAAGGTGAAAAGAAAATGAAGGACAGAAAAAGCAGTAAGAAAAGTGTTTAAAGATAAACGTAAAATGTAAAATATTAAAAGGAGTGTGAAATGAAAGAGACATAAGCCAGTGAAAGACAAGAAGGGAAACAGAATAACTAAGTAAAAGGAATTTTAACATTTTCTATGTTTGTTTTAAAATCTAGGATACTTCACACTATTATATACTATCATGTTGCTAACTGGTGCTAATATTTTGAATATTTAAGCCACTTTTAGATTTTAGGTATAAGTGCTTTTATTGCAATTAAGTATGTAAATAATTAATGTTTCATGCAATCAGAGGGTACAAAAGACGGAGTCAGACCACATCCAATTCCTTGCTTGTCCTGTGCAAACTTGGCCAATAAAGCTGATTCTGATTCTGATTCTGATTGTGAAAACAGTACTCTTATTGTTATTAAAAATACTTTTTTTTAAGTTGCAAGGTCATTAATATGAGCATATTAACATAAATACATCATCATTCACAGACCGGCAGTAACCTTGTGTTAGTAAATGTGGACTTAATTTGAAAATCTGTATTTCCTATCAAGACATGACAAAATGGTATACACTAAATGTGGTAAACACTCGGCCTCCTTTGAAGATATTCATACAATTCAGTTTAGCTACTTCAGCAACAACTAAGTGAATATTTCATGCTTTTATTTTCAAAGAATTTGGCAAAAGCAAGAATTATTTACTAAACTGCCAAATAATCTCATTAACTAATCATCATAATTAATCAGTCAGAAGCAGAATTCTCAACATTTAATTTAGCTATTTAAGCAAGTAAATTTAAATGATGCTTTTATTTTATTTTTGATTTGGGGGAAGTATGTCGGGATAATTACTAAACAATCTAATTGTCTTATTACCTTTTAACAATAAAATTCTCAATATATAATTTACATATAGAGATTTTGCATTTTTGTTTATGCTTTTTTGGGATTGAAGTATGTGTGGATAATTACAGTCAAACAGTCTCTTTTAAAGTAATGTGGCTTTCCGCACCCTGCACACCCTGCACTACAAAAATTCAATAAATAGGTGTGAGTTTTCATCAGTTAATCACACTGTCTCCCTTTTGCAGGTGTCGTCTCCCTTTCGCAGGTGGAGACAACTAGAATCTGCTGATTTTGACCTTGTCTATTGAAGACCTGATTGGCTACATTTATATGTAAGTACATAATCTATGACGTAGCTATTTCATTTCAGTATTGTGTTTTTCACACTTTTTCCAGCCAGAAGAGTTTAAGGTCACTCTTTTCAAGCGCGGTGGTGGTTTGTGGTGGAACCTGCTCTTAAAGTTATTTTCATTTTGCAGTGAAGGCACTCTGCTTTGCTGTTTCAAGTATCTTTAAACTGCAGCCAGATGCTGCTTCGCTTTTGGGTGTCACTCATAGTTTCAATATGCAACTACACGAGGCACGCACACACTGGAAGTAACAAATGCATGGACTTGTTTTTCAGCAACACTTGAGACAGGATTCTCCTAATTTTAATAATGTTTCTCAGGTGGAAAAAGGCAGTTCTAGATATTACTTTTATGTATGAAATAAAGGAGATATCCTGGTCAAAGATAACTCAGAGATTTCCCAAAGTATTACTTAAGGCCAATACTAAGTCACCCAGGAAGAACATGATTAGACATAGTGTCTCTGAGATTTTTAGGACCAAACATAATAACCTCTGTCTTGTCTGAATTTAGGAGAAGGAAATTGGAGGACATCCAGGCCTTTATGTCTTTTAAGCATGCTTGACTTTTGATTAATTGATTAGTTTCTTCTGGTTTCATATAGATAACTATAGCTGGGTATCATCTACATAGCAATGGAAATTTATAGTGTGTTTTCTAATAATCCCCTCCCCGAACTGCCACCTTACTGTTGTGGAGGGGTTTGTGTGTCCGAATGACCCTAGGAGCTATGTTGCCGGGGGCTTAAGCCCCTGGTAGGGTCTCCCAAGGCAAACAGCGAGCGCCTACGTGGGACCGCCTTCCCGTAGGCCCACCACCCACAGGAAGGACCATAGGGGGCCGGTGCAGTGTGGATTGGGTGGCAGCCATGTGGATGTGCCTCGACAACCCAATCCCTGGACAAGGAATCTGGCAATTGGGACATGGAATGTCACCTCACTGGGTGGAAAGGAGCCTGAACTTGTGTTGGAGGTTGAGCGGTACCGGCTAGAGATAGTTGGGCTCACTTCCACACACAGTCTGGGCTCTGGAACACAACTCCTAGAGAGAGGTTGGACTCTCTTCTACTCTGGAGTTGCCCATGGTCAGAGGCGGCGGGCAGGGGTGGGCTTGCTTATAGCCCCCCAGCTCAGCTGCCATGTGTTGGAGTTTTCCCCGGTGGACGAGAAAGTTGTTTCCCTGCGCCTTCGGGTAGGGGATAGGTCTCTCACTGTTGTTTGTGCCTACGGGCCAAACAGCAGTGTAGAGTACACGGCTTTCATTGGGTCTCTGGAAGGGGTACTGGAAGGTGCTCCGCCTGGGGACTCTGTCGTCCTACTGGGGGATTTCAACGCCCACGTGGGCAATGACAGTGATACTTGGAGGGGCGTGAATGGGAGGAACGGCCTCCTGGATCTGAACCCGAGTGGTGTTTTGTTATTGGACTTCTGTGCTAGTCACAGTTTGTCCATAACGAACACCATGTTCAGGCATAAGAGTGTCCATCAGTGCACGTGGCACCAGGACACCCTAGGTTGGAGGTCTATGATCGACTTTGTGGTTGTGTCATCTGACCTCCGACCACATGTCTTGGACACTCGGGTGAAGAGAGGGGCTGAGCTGTCAACTGATCACCATCTGGTGGTGAGTTGGATCCGGTGGCGGAGGAGGAAGCTGGATAGACTTGGCAGACCCAAACGTATTGTGAGGGTCAGTTGGGAACGTCTGGTGGAACCCTCTGTCAGAGAGGTCTTCAACTCTACAGTTTCAGCCAGGTCCTGAGGGAGCCTGGAGACATTGAGTCCGAGTGGACCATGTTTTCCACCTCCGTTGTCAATGCAGCTGTTCGGAGCTGTGGCCGTAGGGTCTCTGGTGCCTGTCGTGGCGGCAATCCCCAAACTCGATGGTGGTCACCGGAAGTAAGGGAAGCCGTCAAGCTGAAGAAGGAGTCTTATCAGGCCTGGTTTGCCTGTGGGACTCCTGACTGCTCCTCTGCATCGAGAGGGGCCGGTTGAGGTGGCTTGGGCATCTGTTTCGGATGCCTCCGGGACGCCTCGCAGGGGAGGTTTTCCGGACATGTCCCACCGGTCGGAGGCCCCGGGGAAGACCCAAGACATGTTCGAGGGACTATGTCTCTCGGCTGGCCTGGGAACGCCTCGGTGTTCCCCCGGAAGAGCTGGAGGAGGTGTCTAGGGAGAGGGAAGTCTGGGAATCTCTGCTTAAGCTGGTCCCCCTGCGACCCGGCCCCGGATAAGCAGTAGAAAATGGATGGATGGATGGATTTTCTAATAATATTGCCCAAAGGGGACATATATATATACAGTGAAAAGGAATCTGATCTGATCACAGAACCCTGCGGAACTCCGTAACCAACTTTTGTGTGCAAGACTCATCATTAACATCTAGAAACTGGAACCAATGTGATAGATACAATTTAAACTACTCTAGTGCTATTCCTTTAACCCCAATGACATGTTGCAGTCTGTGTAATAAAATGTTGTGATCTATAGTGTTGAATGCAGCACTAACAAGCTCTAACAAGACGAGTATAGAGAGTAGTCCAGTCTGATGCTAATAGAAGATCATTAGTGACCTTTACCAGTGCTGTTTCTGTACTATGATGTACTCTAAATCCTGACTGAAAATCTTCATGCAAGTTATTAGTTACATTGGTTTACACAATTGCTTTGAAACTACCTTTTCAAGAATTTTTGAGATAAAGGGCAGATTGGATATTGGTCTACAACTTCCTAAAATCCCTGAGGGTACATGCATCCTTAGAAGCATTAGCCCACAATCAACAAATGTTTCTTTTCACGTTTAGATACCCCCCTAAACATCATGTTGAGGTCCTGGATTTGAATTTCACCTCACCCATGAATGTTGGTACATTCCTTGTCCTTAAAGTGTGTTGCACTTGTCAGATAACAGCCATTATGTTTACCTGCTAAGACAGGGGTGTCAAACTCAATTGCCCAGGGGGCCAAAATCCAAAACACACTTTAGGTCGCGGGCCGCACAGGATAAACATTTATTGAGCACACTAAAACTTTTAAAACTTAACTTTTTTAACATAAACCTTAAATAACTATAATATTTTGCTCTCTACAGAAATATATCCTCTCTAAATTATATATTATATATTAAGTTAGAAATAAAGTAAACATTAAAAGAACAAACAGTCAAATTTCTTATGTCATTTTATATAAAAAATTAACTTAAATTTTAAATATCCCAAAAGATTTTGCTCTCCATAAAAATATATCCTGTCAAAATTATACAAATTCAAATTGTGAACATGCTGCATAACAAAACCTGGGAATATAAATAAAATTTGTGCTTTTCAGCAATAACAAATCAAATCATTCAGTTGTCTTTGCTCTTATGTCATTTTATCAGAGCTGCATCTTTTTTTGTCAACAAGTTCTTTTATATGTGGTGTGAGGTTCTCTGTTGTGGAGATTCTCAGGATGGACTGCAGGTTCTCACCAGTGAGACGACTCCTGTGTGCTGTTTTGTTAGTCTTCATCACTGAGAAGAGCTTCTCACTAAGATTTGTTATACCAAACATAAACAAGGTTCGAGCCGCATGTGGACGGAGCTGGGACATTTCTGCGGGAATGGAGTGAATAAACTGTGCGGGTCCTGCAGTGTCCTACTTTACCTTCAGTCATAACACTGCAGCTCAATCAGCTCCATCTGAATCTGCACAGGTGCAGTTTCCACATCGACGGCAAATGGGTTGCGAAGCAACTCCAAATTATTTTCTTGTTCGTCAAAGTCACCAAAGCTCCATGAGAACTCAGTTTATCAGCAAAGTGCATATTTGCGAACGCCGTTGTAACCATATGGTTCAACATTACTTGGCATCCTGAGGACTAGCTTCCCAATAACTTGCAGCATCATAAGCTTAACTTGATTAATGCGGAATGTGTTTGGCAGCTGAAGCGCTGCATTATGGGATTTGTAGTATTAGCGATGAATGAATGCGCTGTATAATACCGGCGGGCTAGCTCTAGTAGTCATTTGGTATAGCCTCGCGGGCCAAATATAATTACACAGCTGTTAAAAGTTAGTATTATTTGATTATGTTTCCATCTGAAAGTCAGGTTTGTGGTATGCTAATAATTCTTAATTCTTCGCTACAAAAGTGTGTATGTGTTGCATTTCTGGATTACGTGACACTAAAATGTTTAGTTGAATCTGTTTAAGGTTGGTAAATAAAGAAAATGAAATAAACTTGTTGGGTCTGCTGCAGTCATTTGTGTGTTGACAACTAAAATTTGGTTAACCTAAATAGTTGAAAATACATGTTAACAATGTAGGTTGTAAATGCACTATTCAAGTCAACATAACATAATTTAAGAGGTGGATAATCTAAATATCTTGTGATCATCAGGGTTCAGTGTAAGAGAAGTCAAGCTTATGTTTGCTTTCAACTAAAGTTGAACCTGTTGACAAAATAAAATTAATTAAATACAGAGGTTTGTTTTTGTTTTTGTTTTTTTTACAGTGCAGCCCACTCAGAAACTCATTTGACCTTTACAGTACTGTAGTCCCTTTTCACCTGGACCTTTATGACCTGTTTAGCTAGCTAGCATTGTCTGCAGAGTCATGGAGTCTTTGTAGTATGTCTTCAAGTCCAGTGCACACAAGATAACAACTAAAAAGCAAAGCAACACTTGTTGTTACCTACTTAGGTCATCCCAGTTCATGCTGAAAACCAGCTGTGCAGGTTAGAGGTAGTTGATTGCATGTGAAGGTTCCAGGTTCTCCTTATTTTGATCAAACCATAGCATTAGCTGATCATTTGTGGTGGTGCAGAAGTCAACATCTGTATCTAGTCCATCCGATAGGCTGGTATGGAAGATGTGCTAAAGTGCAGTTATTGCCAGAGTTGAGTACCTTTAAGGCGTGTACTCCCCTCACGAGACCAGAAGAAGAAGAGGATGAGAAGGACGTAGAGTCTTAGGCTTCAGACTGAGGCTCCATGGAAAGAAGACTGGACAAGAGACTCTGTTTTCAACTGTCACTACAATGTGAAAAGCATACGTTACGTCAAGACATTTCTACACGTGTAGAAGTGTAGAAAGTTGAAGACGTTTCTAAGACAAATGACTAGTTAATGAAAAGAATACTAATAACTAGAGAAAGCAATTTCTGAAGAAAATTACAGTTACAGTTCTGAACGTGCACCAAATCAAGAAAAAGTTTACAAGCGCAAAACAGTTACAAAGAGAAAGGAATGAATAAGTTGACTAACAAAAAAGGTAAGTAAAACAGTAACAGATGAGGATAAAATGAGTAAGGAAAAAAAGAAAAACAAAACAAAAAATATTGAAGAAGTAAGCAAGAAAGACATGTAAGAATAAGTTAAAATAAAAAAAGAGAAAGCTGAAATATGTTGAAGTTAAAGATATGAAGTACACAATAAAAGGACAAAAAAGGTAAAGAGTTTTAACAGGAATCGTAACATTATATGTGCTTTTATTTATAATCAGACACATTTTGCTACCTTCTGTACCACCTTTTAACAACTATTATTTTTTATTATAAAAAATACTTATAAGTACTGTTAATGTAAATGGTCTATACTTATATACCACTTTTCTACCTAATTGGTACTCAAAGCGCTTTTACACTGCATCTCATTCACCCATTCGCTTGCACGCACACTCTCACACCGATGGCAGAGCTGCTATGCAGCTGATCTGACCGTTCAGTATTTTGCCCAAGGACACTTTGCCATGTGATAGAAGGAGTCAGGAATCGAACCACAGATCCTATGATTGGCAGACAGCTCTCCCATAAGGAGTTTTTTCTTGAGGGCTTATTTTATCTATCAAACAGAAAAGAAAGATTGATGAGGAACCATAACAAATGAAAGTGCTGAATCGTGTCTATGTCTAAGTTGTGACTATGGTGTGTGTATTTGTTACTGTGTATATGCTGGTGTGCCTTTTGTGTCACCTGTTGCTTTTCTGCTCATCTTTTATCTTCAACTATCTCTTATTTCAAATTCAAATTATTTCAAAAAAGTCATTTTTTTGTTTTGGCCAACTTATTTAAAAAAAAATTTCTAGTTTTACAAAAGAAGGACACTACAGTGCTGAAAATGGGAAATCTTTTAATGAAAGATTACAGAGATGTTTTTTAACCTTTAACTGAAATTAAAGGAAGGCATTCCTAATTTCAATTTTAAACATAGCTATACATATTAAGAGTAAAGACAATACCAACATTCAATTATAATTACTATGATGACTGATCATTGTGTAGTATTTACTTGTAAAAAGCCTGAAAGGCATTAAAAAAGTAATGCTGTGCAGTATTACACCATTCATCAAGCATACCTCTGTTATAGAAGGACTCATATGTGGGTAAGTAATGTCTTTTCAGCTCATGCTCTGCTCGAAAAGGGATGCATAGTTTTAGTAATACTTCATGAAATTGCTCTGGATTCTTTCCTTCTGATGCACAGTAAAACCTGATGATAGCATGTTTGTCAATTTACCGTCTTTGAATAAATACTATCTCATTCAGCAGGGACAAAACATCTTAACCTTTTGCCATACACAAACCTACATGTAGCTGCAAAATCACCTGAAACTCTTTCTGTTCTGCATTTGTATTTGTCAGTCAAAGATTTCATCCAAAGATTGGAACATTCTGGTGTTGTGTCCTCTAGCTGCAACATAGGACGACTAATTTTTTTTTTTTTGAGAATGCCTGCATGTTTTCCTTCACTTCAGTGCAATGTTGACTTTTGAATGACAGTTTTTAGAGACTGTAATAGGCCAGACTCCTTTTAAGGCATAGATGTCAAACTCTGGCCCGCGGGCAAAATTTGGCCCGCAGTGTAATTATATTTGGCCCGCGAGGCTATACCAAATGACTACTAGAGCTAGCCCGCTGGTATTATACAGCGCATTCATTCATCGCTAATACTACAAATCCCATAATGCAGCGCTTCAGCTGCCTTGCCTAACACATTCCGCGTTAATCAAGTTTAGCTTATGATGCTGCAAGTTATTATGAAGCTAGTCCTCAGGATGCCAAGTAATGTTGAACCATATGGTTACAATGGTGTTCGCAAATACGCACTTTGCTGATAAACTGAGTTCTCACGGAGCTTTGGTGACTTTGACAAACAAGAAAATAATTTGGAGTTGCTTCGCAACCAATTTGCTGTCGATGTGGAAACTGCACCTGTGCAGATTCAGATGGAGCTGATTGAGCTGCAGTGTAATGACTGAAGGTAAAGTAGGACACTGCAGGACCCGCACAGTTTATTCACTCCATTCCCGCAGAAATGTCCCAGCTCCGTCCACATGTGGCTCGAACCTTGTTTATGTTTGGTAGAACAAATCTTAGTGAGAAGCTCTTCTCAGTGATGAAGACTAACAAAACAGCACACAGGAGTCAACTCACTGGTGAGAACCTGCAGTCCATCCTGAGAATCTCCACAACACAGAACCTCACACCAAATATAAAAGAACTTGTTGACAAAAAAAGATGCAGCTCTGATAAAATGACATGAGAGCAAAGACAACTGAATGATTTCATTTGTTATTGCTGAAAAGCACAAATTTTATTCATATTCCCAGGTTTTGTTATGCAGCATGTTCACAATTTGAATTTGTATAATTTTGACAGGATATATTTTTATGGAGAGCAAAATCTTTTGGGATATTTAAAATTTAAGTTAATTTTTTATATAAAATGACATAAGATTAAAGAAATTTGAATGTTTGTTCTTTTAATGTTTACTTTATTTCTAACTTTAATATATATTATATATAATATAATTTAGAGAGGATATATTTCTGTAGAGAGCAAAATATTATAAGTTATTTAAAGTTTATGTTAAAAAAAGTTAAGTTTTAAAAGTTTTAGTGTGCTCAATAAATGTTTATCCTGTTCGGCCCGCGACCTAAAGTGTGTTTTGGATTTTGGCCCCCTGTGCAATTGAGTTTGACACCCCTGTTTTAAGGGATATCTGAAGTCAAATACACCACACAAGAAGAGGCATTTAAAATAAATCTCACATCAATGTTAGTGTCCCATCTTTCAAGTAGATAAGGATTATAGTCATTTACCCAGTAGTCTTTTGGGTCTTTAATGCCATCAGCGGGTCTTGTTGTCATTGTCTTTGTGGCAGGTGGTCTGGGAATGTGGTGTCTGCAACCTGAGCTGAGACTTCTGAAACAACATTTGGAGTGGTTTTTGCTATGCATTTGCACTTGCGTTTCAGGCTGTGTACATGGATCAGGTAGCTCTGTTGTGATGTATTTGGATACATATTCACATACTGTTGGATCATCATCTTGTTCAAACACAGGTGCACCTTCTACCCATATTGTATGAGGCAGCGTATATGTAGGCTTCCACAATGTTGAAATTCAACCAATCAACAATTCTGCCTAGAGGTTGAGCTGGAGATAAGAGGAGATGTCTGAATAATACCTCTACACATTTATCAAACATGCACATTGGTGTCACTGGATTGCTTTGCAAAATGTCAGTCTTTGCTTTCCAGTCAAGCTCTTTAAAGTTTACTCCACTCTGCAGTTATATTGCTTCAATCACGTTAGACCAATTTTAGCAACAGAAGATGTACAGAAAAATGTAGGGATTCCCATCTGTCTGATCATTGCAAAAAGATCTCTTGTTTTCTCCCAGTATGCTGGTCTCCCTCGCAATGGCTGCATAAATCTGACCGCATATTTGTTTCTTTGGACCTCTTCTCTAAAACGGCATGTAGAGGGTCCACCTTCACCCCAGAACAGTGCCAGACCTCCTGATCAGTTTGTTCAGCCTGTTAGTGTGTGCCACCTTCATGTTGCTGCCCAAGCAGACTACGGCATAGAAGATGACACTGGCCACCAATGACTCATAAAACATCCACAGAATGGTGCTGCAGGCTTTGAAAGACCTGTGCCTCCTCAGAAAGAACATTCGGTTCTGAGCCTTTTTGTAAAATGCTGCCGAGTTCTTTGTTCAGTCCAGTTTGTTGGATGACTACCAGAAGTCAATCACTAGCTCCTTTGTTTTACTGATGTTGAGTTGAAGATGGTTTAGTGCACACCAGGCCAAGAAACTGTCCACCACCTCCTTGTACTCTGTGATGTCTCCACCCTGAATACATCCTACAACTGCAGAGTCAATGGTCATTTTTTCATTTTTCATTACCCTGCTATCAGTAAGTTTCAGCTCACATCTTGGGATAGTTTCTTTAAAAGAAAGCAGTGAACCAGGTAGAAATATCTGTTTAAGAGAACCTGTGTTAGAACTGCATTAAATCACAGTGAAATGGAATTTGCTGAGATTACTAAGCAAATTAAACCATATCTTTCTTGGTCTCTGCAGGATTTACAAATTGTCAAATTGACATTTATTGTTGTTACCTTGCATTTCATATGAAGGTCCCCATGTCCACCACAGAGGACATTGAAAAAAAAATTGTATTCAGTAAGTTAAAAACACTCGTATGACACCAAAACACCTCAAAATATAGCATAAAAACATATTATTTGAAAAACATCAACTATTTACTTTTAAATATATAACATCTGGTTAAATATGATTGCTTACTTTTCTTATGTCCATAAAACAAAGTGGGCAGTATGGCAGCCATTTTAGAAGGACAGATCTTCTGTTTCATTGGATAGACTCCAACTAATCAGATCACTGGAATGTCGAGGATGTCGTCTAAACTACACAACAGGTTTTAACCTTGCAGATTCTTTTGTTTTAATATAAAGCTTTGAGGCTATGAAAACCCTACAAATGAAAAAAAAAATGCATTTCTGGCTCAATGCAGTCTTTTAATGCAGTAATAACCCATATCATGCAGAGCATTAATGCATACAGTACACCACTTGCATAAATACAGCATAAATAATACATTGTAATGTTTTGTTTAGAACTGCATTATTTTAATAAAACAGCTCTCTCTCTCTCTGCATTATTTTAATAATGCAGAGAGAGAGAGAGCTGTTTTAAAATTCCTTTATCTCTCCCCACTCACAACGCCTCCATTGTTCAATGCTGGAACATCCTATCTGACTCCCTAAGATAATAGTCTGGTCTCACAGGGGCAAAAGCATGCTTCACAAGACGTACTTTAAGTTATGCAGTTTCATGAGAAACAAATGTAAAAGGATAAGGATAAAGTAAGATTAACGTAGATGAACTAAGAAAAAGCAGCAGGGAAAGAAAATTTTTGAAAAATATAGAAAGACAAGAAATAAAATAAAATAAAAAAACAAAAAATAAAAAGAAGAGAGCTGCCAAAACTTTACTCTTACTCCATAGTGAGTAAGTGCTACTGCAACCGTTTAAAGTTTAATGAAAGATTGACAATACAGGAAGCTGATGAAAATAGTGAAAAGGACTTTGAGCAATGAACTCTCATAGATGGCTATTGAAAAAAATGAAAAGTTGAATAAAGTAAAAAGTTTTTAAAAAAAGTTAAAAAGTAATAGCACACAACACATTTAGAAAGTTGAAGGACATTTCTACTTCAAAGTGCAGTGGACTACTTAACGACTAAGTGAAGGGGTGGAATAATATTAACAACTATAGAATGTGTGTGATGACTTAAAATAAGCTGTCACAGCTCCTTACATCTTATACTACTGGAAAATTTAACCATGAATAGTTTTGAAGTTTTTCCAAACTCTCCAGCAGGTGGCAGTATGGTATCAGGCTATAATGTGGTTTGCACTTACTTACTGTTATATTGCCAAAGTTCAACCATAAGTTTAACATTTGCAGTTCCATAGCTGGCCACACAGTGGCAACTATAGTATTTTAGTATATTAAGCATGTCACCAGATAGTAAAAGTGTAGAAGATTTCACACTGTAAATATTACAGTTAATGAGTTATAAAGATTAAAACACAAGCCTCTGCTCCTCCAGTGGCCAATCTGCTGAAACTCTACAGCCATTTATAGAGTAGTATTCTACAATAATATGTAAAGTTTGGTTTGATCAACAGGATGTTACAGGACAACGGTAAGAACTGTTGCACAATGGGTAGTACTGTTGAATCAGGGGTGGTCCAAATAGGGAATGTTCCAGATTTAAAGTAGTTTTGATAAAGTATGAATCAAAAAAGTACTTAAAATAATAGCATATAGAGAAACAGCAATATTTCACTCAATCTTGTTAATCAACCCCAGACCTAAACATAGTTTAAACTCATTTGAGGACCTCAATCTTAGCCTCTCTTATCCAAATTGGAAAATCCAAACTAGGCATTAACTAAATTCTCAGACTTTCTATCTGATTTAGTTCTTAGTGCACATAAAGTGATTATACAGGGTGACTTTAATATCCATGTAGATTTCGATGATAACTTCATTTAATTCACTATTAGACTCCATTGGTTTTACCCAAAATGTAAATAAACCCACTCACTATAATCACTCCCTTGATCTTGTTCTGACATACAGTGTTGAAATTGACTATTTAATAGTTTTTCCCCAAAACTCTCTTTTATCTGACCATTTTTAATAACATTTGGATTTACAGTACCAAACTTTACTTACTTACTTACTTTTACTACAGAAGATAAAAATGCTGTTGACAAATTTTAGGAACTGATTCCAACTTTTCTTTCAGAGCCATGTATCAACACAGAGGAGGGCAGTCATCCTAACTTTACTCTAGTCGGGTTTGGGTTACTCTAGTATCCCCTTAACTCTCAGCCGCAATGACTTCATGAATTTCTTTATAAATAAAATCATAACTACTAGAGAAAAAATGCATCAGATCCTCCCTGCAAACGGCATGGATAGACTGTATGTACAACAGCTCTAGAATCATTTGTCAGAGCACACTCATACCCAGATAGATAGATAGATACATACATGCATACATACTCAGACTTCTAGATCATTCTAAATTAATTTCAGTAATTGATTCATCTAAACCATCAGCATGTCTCTTACACCCTGTCCTGACTAGACTGCTCAAAGATGTCTTACCTTTGATCAGCAAGTCCATATTGGATCTGATCAATATTGCTTTACAAACAGGCCATGTACCACAGTCTCTTCCTTGCTGTAGTCACTTAGGGGTTTGTTTTTTGGGAAATTATAAACCAATATCCAATCTGCCCTTTATCTCTAAAATTCTTCTTAAAAAAAGGTAATTCAATGCAGTTATGTAACCACCTGCACAAGATTAACTTGTATGGAGATTTCCAGTCAGACAAGATAGAGATGATTTTGTTTGGTCCTACAAATCTCAGAGACACTATGTCTAATCACATTTCTTATCCTAAATCTTAGCATTGGCCTCAAGTAACACTGTGAGGAATCAGAGTTATATTTGACCAGCATATCTCTTTACTTCATACATAAAAGAATTATCTAGAACTGCCTTAATCTACCTGAGAAATATTGCTAAAAGTAGGAGCATCCTGTCTCAAAGTGATGCTGTTGCCTAAAGCTTGCTCAAATGGGATTGTTGGATTTTCTCTATAATTATTTTGTATAAATATTTTCTGTCTTAAACCTTACACTGTAAAGTGCCTTGAGATAACTTCTGTTGTGAATTGGCGCTATATAAATAAAACTGAATTGAATTAAATTTAATTGAAAAACTAGTCCATGCATTTGTTACTTCCAGACTGGACTATTGTAATTCATTATTAATAGGATGTCCCTATAACTCTTAAAAAGCCTCCAGTTAATCCAAAATGCTGCATAAAACTTATAGTTAGAGATGGATCAGATAACTCTGAACCATCTCTTAGTTCTGCTGCTATAGGTTAGTCGGCTGGGGGACGTCTACTGATACACTGAGCTCCTCTCCTCTTTCCTCTTCTCAGTTCATTCAAATGCTGCCATTAAATGTTATGGCCCTGACCTGCCCAATGTTTTTGCTTCTTGATGTTGTTTTTTGTTGCCTGCTGTTCTTTTCTCTCTCCTCTTTCCACTCACCCCAACCGGTCGAAGCAGATGGCCACTCACCCTAAGTCTGGTTCTGCTGGAGGTTTCTTACTCTAACGCAGTCCTTCTCAAATAGTGGGGCACGCCCCTGAGGGGGCTTGGAGTGATGCTGGGGGGGGCACATGTGACCCCGGGGACATTCTTTTTTTTGCCACAGAAAGTAGGGGTTTTTGCACCGAACAAGAGCACACAACACAAACGTAAGTCTCCTGAAAGCTAAGACAGGGAGAGTTGCGGGGGCGCAAATGTTTACTTCTTCTTGAGGGGGGGCGTCAGACCCTATGCTGGTGCAGTGGGTCCTGGGTTCCTCCTGGTGGCTGACAATTCCCGGCCTCATATGGTGAGAGTATGCAGGCTGTTCCTGGAGAATGAAGGAATTGATTATTATCATATGATGTGGCATCCTTTCATTCCTAACACATCACTCAGTCCTAATCAGTTAGCATTGATTTTTTTTACCCATCAAGATCTGATTGTTCAAACTGTTCCTTAAAAAAAGCCTCAGAGAGAAGACACTTAACAGCTAATCTGTAAACCCACAATTGATTTTAATAAAATAATTTCAAAGTTTACAAAAACCTTAACTTGGTTAAGTTTTACTAGCTAAGTTAACATAAAACTTTAATATTTAGGTTAAATTAATGCAACTTTCTGAACAAGAATACTGGCTTCAAGAAGATGTGAAGAAAAACCCTGATGGCATATGGCTATATGTGATCCGAAAACAAACCCATCCTTCCCCAAAATCTTTTTGCTATGTTGCAATTTTGAGCCATGGGTTAAACCATGTCTCAACAGGAGGGATAGTACAAATGATATATAAGGTATTTTGCTAAATGGCTAAATGGTGTTTTACTAAATTACTAAAAAACATTTTGTTTAGGATGTATTGTTTGTGCAAAAACATAACCCTCAGGTTGACCTGAAACCAAAAATAGGATAATTCCCAAGACCAAAGCACCTTTTCTAAATAAATTAAATAAATGTGAAGGGAAGAAACTGTGTCTGGTAATTCTAGACACATTCTCAAAATGTGTAGAAATATTTCTATGCTAACATCCTTGTGCTCAAGATAATAAAAATAGAATAAAATAATCACTGTGCCTATCATCCACGGTTTGTAGGAGTAGTGGAAAGATTTAGTGGAACAACTAAACTGATACTGAACTTAAAATTACATGTGACTGTGAATGTAAGAAAGTTCCAATAACTCAACCTAACTAGTATCACTTACAGTGTACCTTACCTTACTGTCTAGAGAGTAACCAGGGAGTGTCAGTCCAACAATCCCAATGTAAAAGTCTGGCTACAAAGGAAAGTGCCGTCCAATAGGGGGCACTCGACTCAAACTAGGGAAAAAACCAAGAATACATTTAGGATTTTAGGGACTCGGACACATCTCCTGGTACTCTTCCCCAGGAGCTGGATATTACTCTGCTAGCTACACCTGTTTTAAAATAGCAAATTGGTGATAGATTTTAATAATTACTTTACATATACTTTATACTTATACAATCAGTGGTGATTCATGAGTTTAACAGGGGCTGAGTTCAAAGGAACAGCAGAGCTCCAGCATCATTAATGTCGTGGCAGAACTGTTTGTAGAGTGTTTCAAACTCTATATTCACATCTCACAAAACAGCCCCAGATGGCAGCATTACTCAAGCCTTACAAGACCTGTCTGTATTGTCTGAAGAACGAGCTGAAAATTTAGAGGTAGATGATCCTTCCAGCTCCATCTCTGAGAAATGGTTTGGGAGATGGAGCAGTCTAATCTCATCTCTCCTAGTCTTTAATGCAGTTGAGGCTACCCTGTTGGTTGTGTGTGGATGCTGTTGTATTACATGTCTTTGGGGACGGATGCAGAGATGGATAAATACCAACTCAACTAAAACTGTGTACCAGCACATTACTGCCGAGGGTGAAGGCATTAAGGATGATAGCCTCACTTAAACCTGTATTGAATAAGCACCAAGCCTCATAATAATTAAGTGAATATCTGATTTCTTTATTATGTAAAACCTAACAGAGTGTAATATGCTAATAACAATGTAGAACTACACAGTATCTTATGATAACTTTATCACTGATTTCTTGTTTTATTGTCCATTATTGGAAAAAAGGATCATACACTTACAGTTTTTAATTCACAGTTTCTAATATTTTCCATTGTATGTAGTATAAACAGGAGGGAAATGTTAGAAAAATATTACAGTGAGTTATCCTTTTGCATACCTGCTTCTCATAAGACTGCATAGCCTTTGTCCTTGTGAGATAGTGCATCTGAATTCTTATCTTAAGGAGTCAAACAGAATGTTCCAGCATGGAATTCACCTAAAATAAGCTAAATGCCATTATAATGCCATGGCTGACAGTTGTTACTCCTTTTCCTATAAACAGAAAAATATATACTTCCCATCAGCCTATACAAAGAAGAGTGCATGCTTCCTTGCGCAAGGGAAAATAAACTACTACGCCTTTCTGAATCTCATCGGTGGTCCTGAGAGGCTTATTTCAAGACATTTTCCTATCACTAGGTCACAAGAGGCAGTAAACCCACCTGACCTTAACCGCTGAATATGGACATTTACATCTAAGAGTAAATGTGGTTTGCAATGTATGACGTGTTTCCGGTAAAAGCTTAGGCGGCTTGTCAACTTCAGCTTAGAGAATGGTGGTATGCCATTTTAGTAACGCTAATCATAAAGACAGTATAAACTACAAAAAATTATATTTATTTTTGTTGTATTGGCTGTTTTAGTTTCAATCTTTTTGTAATGTTACGTCATGAAATCTTTAAATGATAAGCAGATAGCAGTGTTGATCATCACTGTTGTGTCCTAATGTGTACAGCTTCTGCTAAATTCAACTCGGGTCTCAGTTTCCACACATTTCCCAGAGACAGGGAACTACAGAGGTGGGTAGTTAATATGTGATGAGATGATTTTAATATAACAAACCACACAAGAGTTGGACAACACTTTCAGAGTATGGCCTGATAGAGCCACCAACTCCAGCCAGACATACAGTAGACGTCTAAAAAAATTGGGCCGTCCCACTGCTGTTCCACTGGAACAACTTCACCCTGCCAGCCCCACAACCTAGGGTTTGGCAAAAGAACGGCCGAATACAGATACAGCTGAAAATAGGGATAATGTCCATCCAGATGGATGTAGATCACCAAGGTCATGACTACTGCACCACCACTAAGCCTGCTGCACTCGATCTTGCCCTGAGCCAAACTAAAGATCTCTGTGCAGAGATAGCAAGGTTGCAGAAACAAATAGAGCAAATAGCCATCAGCAACAAGTTCCGTTTAGAGCAATTTGCTGCTTCTGACCACAACGTAAGGTTTTACACAAGGTAATCAAAAGTATAATTTCTTCATTATTGTTAATTGGAAATATGTAAACAATCTATTTTTAATTTTCAATTATAGATTTACACTAAAAAATCTGGTAAATCCGAGCTCAATTGATGAGGGCTTTTTTAATTAATCACAAACAACTTTAACTAAACTGAAGAAACCCTTAGTTTGTTAAACGTGCTTTCTGGAATACCCCATGGACTGCCAGTGCTCTTAATAACCTTACAGATTTGCAGTATTTAATGTAGCCTACCTTCACCTAACACATTTACTTTTACAAAACGGATTTGCCACTCATGCTCATTTGATGGCCATTTTGGAGGCAGATAGAGCCAGCCACACACAAGATGGTGCGTGTGACACAGGCACGGGCTGTGATTAAGGCCAGTGAGGTACGTCACACTGGCAACGGTATGTTTTGTTTCTTTGATATGCTTATAAAGTGGAAAATGTAATTCTAAAATTTGTGTTGTTTTGGTTTTTTAATTTTAATTCTAGTGTATGCTGGTTTTTGACCTCTGTCTTAAAGTGTTTTAAACTATTAGGTTTAAAAGTAATGTTTCATGTCTTTAATATTTAAGTATTATAATGATATTTTATTTTATCCTTAAAATTAATATATGCATGATCATTTATAGTCTGCCTGTAAAGTAGTAATATCTAAAATGTACTGTATTGTTCTAATTTCTATAATAACAGTGAGCCGCATTATAAAGACATGGGCTAACTTTGTACTTGGAGCTATGGGCATATGGCTGTCTGAAGAAACAGGCTCACCTGCCAGGGGTTTTTAAAAAACTACGCAGATACACAGGTGGTGTCGGACTGCACTGAACTACGTTACAAACACCAAACTCCCTTCTTCTTCACAGTTAATTACCAAAAATGCCCCTTAGTCAAAGTCTGGGCAACAAAATGTGAATACTAAAACCACAGCCTGTGGTGTAAACAGCATTTCATAACTGTTGGACTGACATATTTCACCACAGTCGCTGCTAGTTTACTTGTTAAATATGAAATAAAGTGTTATTTTTTCCTGACAGTGTAATATTTATTAATTTATAGATATATACCTCCAGTAGGGGTTCTTAGGCAAGACCACCTTAAACTTACCCTGCCTTTGCCTTGTACCTTGTTCCTTAACATGCCTACTGTACTTTTCTTTCATCTCTTTTCACTCACCCCAACTGGTCAGTTCAGATGGTTGCCCACCGTGAGCCCGGTTTTTCCTCTCCGCTGTCATGTGGGGAAGTGGGGTTGTTGTTGGTTTTCTATATAATTCTTATATAATTCTATATAATAAGTTATATTTTGTAAATTCTTAAACCTTACACTGTAAAGTGCCTTGTGATGGCTTCTCTTGTGATTTGACACTATACAAATAAAATTTAATTGAATTCAATAATAGGACCACTTTAAGTTCTAATGTTAGCGACATTAGCCGTTTAAAGTTGCAAGTTGTCGTCGCTTTGTGGTTTTTTGTAGCTATTTCTAGACTTTTCTGTCTTGTTTACTCTATTCTTGCTAACCATTTGAAAGTTTTTTCCAGAAGCCATGGCAACAGATGTGTCCAGGAGCGGAAAATTCAGGAGCAGTTGCATTATTTACCAGTGCAATCAGCGGATCACCTACACTGATGGTGCTAGGCCCCAAATCCCTCCAGTAGGAGGTTAAACCTCCTCCTCCATGCTTTCTGAAGAGGAGGTTTAACCTTTTCTTCCTAGTGTCGTTGTGGGAAATGTGAGGTCCTAGCAGTTAAGATGGATGCGCTTGGAGGGCTGACTATGACTTAGTGGTAGTATTGTAAGTGCAATATTATGTGTTTTACTGAGAGATGGCTGCAGGAACATATCCCAGAGTCCAACTGCACCAACAGTGGTTTCCAGACAGTGCAGGCTCACAGAGACTGCAGGTAGAGTGGTAAGAAGAGAGGATGGGGGATTGCAGTTCATGTGAGTAAAAGGTGGGGTAATCGTATTGTGAAAGAATGTCTCTGTAGCGTGGACTTTGAACTGTTGGCTGTCAGTCTACGTCCATATTATCTGCTGAAGGAGTTTACATGTTTTTTTGTTATCACTGCCACCTGTAGTTGCTGAGGTAGAATGTGACATCATTCACTGTGTCACTGCTAGACTCTGAAATCAACATCCAAATGCTTTCATAATCATTACAGGAGACTTTAATCACGCAACTCTTTCCACATTTCATGAAACTTTTTACCAATATGTGAACTTCCCCACCAGAGACAATGTAACTTTTGGATTTTGGATTTATTGTACAGAAATGTGAAGGATGCATACAGTGCAACCAGAGAGTATATACAAGTATTCATGTTACAGCCTTTTTTCAAAATGGATTAAAGTCATTCTTTTCATAAAAAATATACAATGGCATTAGCCAGGTGCTGAGCGGTACCTGCTTTCATCAGACATGACACTTGGTATTCAGGCCATAACATTAAATATTTGTTTCATCAGTCCAGAGAATTGTGTTTCTCTGCGAGTTCTTCAGATGCCTTTTGGCAAACTCTAGGCAGACTGTCATGTGCCTTTTTACTTCGGAGTGGTTTATGTCTGGCCACTCTACCATACAGATCTGATTGGACGAGTGCTGCAGAGATGTTTTTTCTTCTGGAACGTTCTCCTCTTTCTACAAATAAATGCTAGAGCTCCTTCAGTGACCATCGGGTTTCGGTCACCACTCTGACTAAGGCCCTTCTCTCTTGATCGCTCAGTTGACCCAGGCAGCCCATTCTAGAAAGAGTCCTGGTGGTTCCCAACTTCTTCAATTTACAGATGATGGCCACTGTGCTTATTGGGACCTTCAGTGCAGAAGTTTTTCTGTACTCTTCCCCAGAACTCAGTACAATGCTTTTTCGAAGGTCTACAGACAATTCCTGGGTCTTTATGGCTAGATTTGTGCTTTGAAATGCACTGTTAATTGTCGGACCTTATATAGGCAGGCACATACATTTCCAAATCATGGCCAATCAACTGAATTTCCCACAATTAGACTCCAATCAAGTTGTAGAAACATCTCTAGGATGATCAGTGGAAATTAGATGCTGATTGATATGAGATGAAAATAATGAATTTAAACCATTTAATCAATTTTGGAATAAGGCTGTAATATAACAAAATGTAGAAAAAAGTAAGCACTATATACTCTCTGGATGCACTGTACACCAAGGACCAGGTGTAGACAGTTCAGATGGGGGTTGAGAGTGAGACAGATGGAGAGTAAAGATGCCTACATGAGAAAGCTGGGGAACCAACTCCAGCATAATAGCATGTGTGGTCTTAAATGAAAAAGATCACCGGCTTCAAAGAGAGGGGGAACCAGGTTGAGGCGCATCTCAAAAGATCCAATGAGTTGAGGAACTTCAAACTTTAACAAACAAATTTACAGTAAGACCCCCAAACACCCCTGTCTTCTCCTCTTTCACCTTTATTTTTCGGTTGTTGGGTTTTTTTATATAATTCTTTATACAGTTATATTTTGTAAGGTCTTAAACCTTACATTTTTCCTGTTTTGTTCTGTTAAGTGTGTTTAGATGTGTATTTTTCCTTTCGTAATTGGGATATACCCTATGTTCAATCTAATTACTTAATAATTAAATAATGAGAGGTATTATGGACATATTACAGTGAACAAGGGACAAAAGTGGCAAGCCGAAAGCCATTGACTTAACTTTGTATCTTGTAAATGTGTTCTGAAATCTGGCATATTTCACAGCATTCTGTCATTCATCTAACTTGTGCTTTTATTTTGAAATCCAGACTCACTTTAAGCATTCCTCTCAAGTATGAGGCTCTTTTTATGAAAATAAAAAATGGTAATTGAGGTCAGTTTGTGTTATTGTGTGTATGTTATCATTTATCTCTGAAGTTATTATCAACCAAAAGTGCTAAAATACTGTAGGAAATCTTAAAGGTAGTAGAAGCGAATAAGAGAGAGGGACAGAAGATAATATAAGTAAACAAATAAATAAATAGATTTTAATCCCCAGAATGACAGAAACACATCTGTGATTCTTAGAAAAATTATCAATGTAAGTATCAGAAAGTATTAGTATTAACCTAGTGATTTTGAGATACCTGTTATGCCAGGTGAGGCCAAATATATAAGATTAGAAGAGATGAAATAACAGAAAGAGAGAAACAAATGATCTACTAAAATGATCTACTACTACAACAAAATTTTGGGTCATATTTCACAAGGAATAATAAATTCCAGGCAAGTAGTATATCTATTTGTGTGTTTTATTTAGTAAAGTGCAATGCAATAAAAAATAAAATGGAAGAGGTGAGATTAATAAGTAACTGTGATGAAGGTCATAAAGCCTCTCTCTCTGTGTTTATCCAGTAATACTGCAGTGAGATCACAGCAGTAAAGTCAACCCCTCCCTCTCCTGTGTTTTTTCTGGCACAGATCATGAGGTTTCCAGTAAGCTACGTGCGACACATGCATTCTGGCCTGTGGCCAAAACTACCTGCTAGACAGGTATGTTGACCTAGTAGGAGGAGAACAGAGTTCAGTCTTACTTCAAAAAACAATCAAAGACAGAGAAACAAGGTAGTAAGTGAGAATTGTATGAGGTTTGTTGCTGTTGACAGAGATCTCAGTTAAATTAAATATGCAGTGAGTAGAAGATTAATGCCTTTTTGAAACATCAACTTACTACAACAAAGCAACAATAACATGAAATAGACTAAACTGAACTAAATCTAAAATAAGAAACAGATTAGTTTTGAGGGAAATTTAGATACCAACCCCAACACAAGTATTACATTTAATAATTAAAAAGCTACTCTTTCTATAAATATTAACATGATCTACTAACATGCAAACAACAAATGCATTTTTACTATATTGACAGTATGTTTGAGAGCAAAGTAAACATCGAACAAATATGTATGTCTTAAAGGTTCTAAGAAATACACCTTATTAGGCAAGACAAGAATCTCGCCAATGCCACCTCCCCACAATTTCTCTAGCATAGAAATTATTAATTTTGGGGCATGCCACATTTACAGGTGAGTGTTTTCTGGATGATACGGCCAGTGAAACTACAATGTTGCAAATGTCAACATTTGACCCAGAGCAGAGCCCTATAAATAGAAAAGTTGCAACAGCAAGGAGTCAAAAACAACAGCATGTCAGTACAGTACAGCCCCAAAGATAGCCTTTAAGGCCTTTGTGTTGCATTTCTAGGGCAGTTGGTTGTCTAGCTGAACCCACTAACAATCTACATAACAAATGTTTTAATGCTAAAAGGCTGGATCTGTGTGGAGGACTTCAATGGAACCCTTGGAGCAGGTTGTGGAGAAGAGGATGCTGAACAAACTGCTGAACATCATGGAGAGCAGCTCACATCCTCTCCACAGCCAGCTGATCAAACACTGGAGAATCTTTAGTCACAGACTTCTCCAGCTCTGCTGTGATAAGGAAACAGGAAGTCATTCCTGCCAGCAGCCATCACCCTGTACAATGACTATATTCAGACACCGGACAGCTCTGCCCCAAACGTTTAGCTATCACTAGTGACAAACTTCATTTTATTGTATTAACATGCATCTTTTGATCCTATTTTTTTTTTAATCATCTTCTGCATGTATGTATTTTTCTCTGTGTAATGGCTACTACAACACCAGACTTTCCCTTTTTGGGATATATAAAGTATATATCTATCTGTCTGTGTGTCTGTCAAAATACCTGGCAGTTTTGAAGATGCTCTGACACTGACTAGTCATCACAATTTCGACCTGGTGAAACTCGCCAATCCTTACACTTACCCATTTTTCTACGTCTAACACATTAGCTTTTAGGCAAAATGTTCATTTACTGACTAATATATCCCACCCACTAACAGGTGCCATAACGAAGAATATATCAGTGTTATTCACTTCACCTATCAGTGGTCATAATTTTAGGGCTGATCATGTATGGCATCAGTCTGTTGAGCAATTCTTCCTGAATCCAGCCCTCTTTGGTTACAACAGCTTATCTAACCTGTGCCCCCTTCAGAGGGAAACACATCTTAGCCAGCTCAACTTTTGAACGTGTTTGGACTCTCATTGACTCCAGGTCTCAAATAACTAGTGGTACTGCCATCCACCATTTACATTTACATTTAGTCATTTAGCAGACGCTTTTATCCAAAGCAACTTAAAAGTGAGGAACAAGGCAAGCAAACCAAATCTAAGTCAAGGAGAAAAAACATCAAAGTAAAGTGATATCAAAAAAGTGTTTCTGTTTCAAGAGATGTAAGTACAAGAGAGTAGAAAAGTTTTGTTTGTTTTTTGCAAAGGAAGATGGGGAAGAGTTCTGTTTTCAGCAGTTTTTTAAAGATAAGATGGAGCTGTGGAGTTGACCACTCTGTAGGCAAGAGACAGAGCTTTGAACTTGATCCTTGCAGCCACAGGAAGCCAATGCAAAGATCTGAAGAGCAGTGTGACATGAGACCTTTTTGGTTGATTGAAAATGAGGCGAGCTGCTGCATTTTGGATCATCTGTAGGGGTTTCGTTGTGGATGCCAGTAACCCCATCAGCAATGTATTGCAGTAGTCAAGACGAGATAAGATCAACGCCTGTACAATGAGTTGGGTCGTGTACTCCGTCAGGTAGGCCCTAATCTTTCTGATGGCGATGTGATCTGTGAAGGTCAGCTGGTCATCAATGATGACCCCCAGGTTTCTGGCCGTCTTAGCGGGGACAATCACCGCAGATCCAATGTTAATGCTGATGTTGTGTTGAATTGAAGGTCTGGCAAGGAAGACTAGAACTTCAGTTTAGGGAATATTAAGTTGAAGGGGTCTTTTTCTCATCCAGGCAGAGATGTCAGAGAGACAGGCAGAGATGCGAGACAAGACAGTTGAGTCATCCGGCGGAAAGGACAGGAAGAGCTGTGTGTCATCCGCATAGCAGTGATAAGAAAAGCCATGAGAATGGATGATAGAGGCTAGAGAAGAAGTTTACATTGAAAAAAGAAGAGGACCGAGGACTGAGCCCTGCGGTACACCGGTGGAGAGGTTATGAGAGTCGGAAACACACCCCTGCCAGGATACCTTGAAGGTTCGTTCGGACAAGTATGACCGAAGCCAGGCTAGAGCTGATCTAGAGATGCCCAAGTCTGAGAGTGCAGTCATGAGAATCTGATGGTTCACAGTGTCAAAGGCTGCAGATAGGTCTAATAGAATAAGGACAGAAGAGTTACCTGCAGCTTTAGCCACCTGTAGGGATTCCACAACAGTCAGAAGTGCTGTGACCACTCTTGAAGCCAGACTGATTAACATCGAGAAGGTTGTTCCACCCCTACCCCACTTGCTGACTCTAGGCCCTAGTCCTGTATTGCAAAATTACCCCTTTGCAGTGGTAGGATATGAGGAGGATGTGAAAGGAGATTGATTCTGCAGCAGTCATCCAAAGTACTGTTACATAATAATCTATGGTTAATATTATTATTATTGTTGTTGTTGTTAATATTTATATCAATATTATCTCTCATATACACAAATATGTGTAAGTATTTGGAATTTTTATATACTTATGAAATCAATGAGTCTTACTAACTTTATGTGTCAACTATGTTAAGGCTTCATGTATATTATTACAGTAAATAAAATATGCCAACTCATATGTATGTTGTATGTATGTATGTATGTATGTATGTATGTATGTGCAGACAGTAGCTGATACAAAGGGGCAATACAAGTTTTTCTGAAAAAGAAGAGAAGAGAAAATGTGTTTTTGATGACTTTTAATCAGAATGTCAATATTAGATTAGATATATCAGACTACATAACACAGGTTTTAAGGTTGCTGTTGTCAAACATTAAAAAAAACCTTGACCCTTATTATAGACTGTGATTGAACCTGCCCATTATTGTTAAAATTCTTGAAAAAGTAGTTACAAACAAATTACGTGACCACCACAGGAACAACCTGTATGAAGATTTCCAGTCAGGATTTAGAGTACATCATAGTCACAAAAAATAAGTCAACATCTGGATTTAACTAAGCAAGCAGGTAAGTCTTCCATTGGATAATGACCACATCCTGTGTTCGTGGAAAATATGTTAATCTGTATCAGAAGGGTCAAATTATTGGCATTCATAAAGCAAAAAAAAACAAACATTTAAACTAAAGATATAATACCTAGAAAAAATATTTCCTGTTGAAAATGCACTGTGAATGCTGTATTGCTGAATTAATTCCCCAAGAATTGCTGAAAGTTGCTGAAACATCTAAAACACTGCTGAAATTAGCTGAAAAAAAAATAGAAATGGACCTGGTTGCTTAATTAAATAATGAGATATTGACACAGACTGAGTGTGAGATGTGCTACATGCCATTTTGCCATGTCTTCTTTTTTTTTTTTTTGTTTGTTTGTTTGTTTCTTGTTTCTACAATAAAGGTCCTCATACCTTAAATCTAAAAGAAAAGGCTTAAAGTGTCTTGATTATTCAAAGTACTAGGATTATTCAAAGTTTATGTACTGCAGAAAAGATGTTCTGCCATGTCACAGTATCATTGTTGCAGTCTTTATTGTCAATTTAGTTGGTCTGCCCTTTCTCAGAAACGGCATCAATTGAAAACTGCCCTCTTATACCCACATGTTGATTTTAAGATTTGGTGGACTGATTTTAAAGTTTAGTGGACAAACTGTATTTGCCTGGCCTCCTCTGACTTCCTAGTTTCTAGTTACAGTGCCTATAAAATATACTGATTTTACCTTACATATTTTTATTGAATTAACATTACTTTGTAGAAGCCTGTTTTGTATTTTTTTAATATATTTTGTCACAAACTTTTATTGAGCATGATTGATTTATAGTGTCAATAAAAGGATTAAACATCCAAGGGTGTGAATACTTTTTATAGGCATTGTAAATCCACAGGTCTGGCGGGTTCCTTTCTGTGTGGAGTTTTCATGCCAGCATGGGTTCACTCTGGGTAGTCTGGCTTCCTCCCACTGTCCAAAGACATGCATATTAGGTTAAATCTGAATTGCCCATAGGTGTATATGGTTGCTGGTCTCTGTGTGTTGGCCCTGTGATAGACTGGTGACCTGTCCAGGGTGTATCCTGCCTATTGACCAATGACAACTGAGATGGGCTCCAGTACTTGCATGACCCTTAAGAGGATAACAAACTGTTATGATGATGGATGGTATTTCATGTAAATCTGTATGTGAAAATAAGCTATCGAAAACAGATGAATTATGTTAGCCCAACCATTCGTTGTTACACATTGTTCCTACTCACTAATCTAAACGTAGTTCTCATTTTGCAAACAAGATATCACAATAGACCACAAAGAATGAAAAACAAATACAAAATACTTTGTTACTACTTGTAGTGCTACTTCTATTGTTACTACTAAACGTACTTTAAGTATGTTATACTTACTTATACTACCATATTCCACTTGCTGACATGTGACTGAGGAATTAAACTCTACATGCTACCCCAATTCTCCACATTCTTCTGGACCATCCCACCATTTCCTGTGAAATATTAAATATAAAAGTAATTCACTGACAGTGACTCACCACAGATTAGCCTTCTACACTTTACGCTTTCATGCCCTATGATCTCCAACAGGCCAGACCTGTTTTACACCAAGCTGAAACCTGAAACCAGAAACCACCATCTGCCAGTGTCAGTTGGAAGAAAGTGAGAGATGTAATAACCACAATGCTCAAGTTCCTGAATGCTGTAAATCCAACAATGGTGTTTTGTTAGTGAAGCTGTAGGACCAGTCAGAGGTATAAAGCCACTGTTATAGACACTTTAGAAATTAAAAAAACATGTCATGTCATAGTTCCACTGGAAAATATATTGGCACAAATCACAGTCTGTTACTTTGTAAAATTTCTTAATTTCAAAGCTGTTGCAGTTGTTGCTGCTGCGTTATGCAAGTGCTGTTGCACAATGCTGTCAGCTCCCGAGGTATGCAGGGACCACTTCTGCTAGTTAAAAAAGTAACTGAAAAAAAAAAAACAACTGAGTAACTCTGCCATTTTATGGCACCACACTGGTGAGTCTCCTATACTATAATACTATTGATTAGTATATAGTCCCTGTTTTCATTGAGGTTTTAAGTACAAAGCAGGGCTTCAAGGCTTCTTTCAGTGGTGGCTGTGGATTAATAGGTAGAGCAGTTGTCTGCCAATCACAGGATTGGTGGTTTGATTCCTGGCTGCCATGTCACTTGCCAAAGTGTCCTTGGGCAAGATACTGAACCCCAAGTTGCCCCCGGTGAGTCAGGTCAGCTGCATAGCAGCTCTGCCATCGGTGAGTGTGTGTGAATGGGTGAATGAGACGCAGTGTAAAGCGCTTTGAGTACCAGCTAGGTAGTAAAGTGCTATATAAGCGTTGACAGCTGACAACTGATACTAGTTTGGATATCTCAGCCAACAACTTCAGACAACCTGGTAAATTCATCACTTCAACATCTAAAATGTCTAGGGAAAATGTTTAAATTATGAATTTTGGGAGTATTATAGAAGTTATAATTCTTATTACATATAATCACTTGTGCCATGATGTAGCTGGGTTTAGTCAATGTAATAATACTTAGAAGATTTATTTTGGTAGCCATCCAGTAGAGCTTCTTTAAATCTTGAAGACTTGCAGCTGTGTGGTCAGGGTTAGTGAAGCTTTGGTACCAGTCATCCAGAGCCATTTTTTTCAGGTGTGGGCAGCTTTTATAGGACATCACGCTCTGTTTCACTTGTTTAACTAATAGGTAAAGGGTTAGGTTTGACCAAACCTTAACATGTTGTTGTGAGGACCAGGTTGGTCAGAGAAACCAGGTTTCTCAGGTAATCAAGGAATGAGTTTGAATGCACTGAAGAAACCTAGGTATTAGATTTCTGTGTGTTTATGCATCAGATTAGTAAGGTGATGTGTCCTTGACCTTATTTTGGAAGCATGTTTCACACTTTTGAAATGTTTATTTCAAAAACATTTTAGACTCTTATTAGGTTCAGAATCATTTTTTGATGTCTAAATTTGGTTGTATATTCATTTTAAAGCATGAGCTGGATGAGACTGAACAGGTTTGGAATGCACAGACCATCAGAAAACATGAATTTCATACATATACAAGATATTACATTTATACAACATGTTTAACGGTGCAAAAATGAACGTGTCTTTCTGTCAATGCAAAAAAGCTTTTCATTGGTCAGTCAGTTAATTTTTTTACTATTGGGTTATTTTATGGGGGCTGGCACAATAGATCACTGTCAGAAAACAGGTTTTAATTCCAGAAATCCTTCCTGATGCAACCCTCCTCTATTTTTCACCAGGCTTGGGACTTGCACCGAGAGTGTGCTGGCTTGTGTAACTCACAGGGTGTTTTGGAGAGCTTAGGGGTTCAATGATTTGTCCAGGGACCATATGGCCAGGAGAACTCGGGTCTCCAACCAACAGCCCTACAGTTCATGTTCGACTGCTACCCCCCGTGTATGAAAAATAGCCTTCTTTTCTAAGGACAATAATAGACTGACAGGTCTCTAATGAAAGTTCTTCCTGTCTGGCTATTGGTACCTATTGAAACCTGTAAACAAGTGACTGTTGATATTCAGGTGCTAAACTAACCTGAACAATGTTATGCTTCCTTGCAAGCTCTATCATAAAAATTGTTGTAAGCTGAGCAACACAATTGCAAAAGGGTTTTATCATAATCATTTGGCCTTATAAAATCATTAACTTAGCAGCCATACCAGGATATTGGTGCAACAATTGCTAATAATAGGCCTCTATGGAAAAATGTATCATTCTTCATCCAATTAATTTTAATTGTTTGTAAAATAGATAAAACTGTTTGTGAATAAGAACATTAAATTTGTCTTTCTTTGGAAAACAAAAAACAAAAAAAAAGTGATCCCAAACTTTTAAGCGGTAGTGTACATAATGTTGCATTTGTTCTGGTCTTCTGTAAAAGTGCTGATCACAGGGTGGCCATACAGAGACAGACAACAGGTGATAGAAACATGTATGGGCAATTTAGAGTCACCAGTTAACCTTAATGCATGTCTTTGGCTTACCGGTGGATTTGCACGACAGTGCTAGCCACCACACCACTGTGCTGCCTTCCTGTAATATTTAATATCATATATATAATAAGTTATAAGTAATTCAAAGTTAAAGTTAAAATAAATTATACCAGAATATATTATTAGGAGTCCTATCATGCAACATCCACTTTTTGTTCATTTTGGTATGTTTATGTGACTGTATAATGCATGTAGACACACACCAAGCATGTTAGAGGTGGCTTTCCCTTTTTTACATTTGACTGTTTTGTAAAATCCTCTCCTTAGACAGACCATTCAGAATTCTTCACTTTGTATACATATACTACGGTTGATAGAACTGATTCCATGGTCTTTTATTTCAGACCCATGTACAGAATCAGAGGAGGGCAGTCATATGAACTTTACTCCAATACAAGTTGATTATATTTTTAATAATACTGCAGTCTCATTGTGATCAATACACAATACAGTTGCCCCTCTGATAAAGAAGGTAGAGAACCAGAGGAGGATAGTTCAATGGTATAATTTACAAATACATAGCTAAAAGCAGACATCACGTAAGCTGGAATAGATTAATTTAGATGAATCTTGCCTAGCATGGAAAGACAGTTTAGTAATGAATCAAAAAGCCCTCTGTAATGCTAGAACTACATATTTTTCATCATTAATAGAGAAAATAGAGAGAAATAAGGAAAAATAGAGAGAAATAAGAAGAACCTGAGGCTTCTTTTCAGTACTAGTATAGCCAGGCTGACAAAGACTCATACAGTACTTTGGTTGAGCTTAGTATCCCCTTAACTCTCAGTAGTAATGACTTTATAATTTTCTTTACAAATGAAATCATAACTATTAGAGATAAAAATCAGATCCTCCCTGCATAGATGGACTAGATTGTAAGATCTCACTTGTATTTCTACTGCCTCTTCCCCATACATCATGCTGAGTTAATTTAATTAATTCATGTAAACCATCAACATGTCTCTCAGACCACATCCCAACTAGACTGCTCATGAATGTTTTACATCTCACAAACCCCTACTCATAAAGCCTACTTTCAGGGGTCAAGACTCAGGGAAATAACCTGTATGAAGACTTCCAGTCAGGATTTACTGTATATCTTAGTACAGAAACATTATTGGTTACAGTCACTAAAAAACTTTCCTTAGTGTTAGAAAACTGACTTCTCTTAACTGAGTTATTCTATACTTGTCTTGTTAGATATCAGTGCTGCATTGGACACTATAGATCATCTTATTACACATACTGGATCATGTCATTAGGATTAAAGAAACAGCACTAAGCTGGTTTAAATCTTATCTACCAGATAGATTCAATTTTGTGGATGTTAATGATAAGTATTCCATTCACAAAACTTAGTTATGGAGTTCCACAGGGTTCTGTGCTTGGACAGATTATTTTCACTTCATGTATGTCTCCCTTAGACAATATTATTATTAGGAAACACAAATTTCCATTGCTATGCAAATGGATTCTATGAAACCAGAAAAACTAATTAACCAGTCAACTTCAAGCATGCATAAAAAAAACAAAGGCCTGGGTGTCCTCTAATTTGCTGCTCCTCAATCCAGACAGAGGTTATTGCATTTGGTCCTAAAAACCTCAGACACATGATGTTTACAGTATCTTTGACCAGGATATCTAATTTACCTCATACATAAAATAAATCTCTAGAGCTGCCTTCTTCTACCTGACAAATATTGCAAAAATTAGGAGCATCCTGTGTCAAAGTAATGCTAAAAAACTAGTCTATTCCTTTTTTTACTTCTATGATGACATCACTGCTGACAGAAGTAGCAAGACAAATTCCAAAGTGTATAGGGTTATACATATATAGGGAATATGCTTATATTCCGCCAAATTATACGACGATGCTGCACAGTGCTGATGAATGACACTCAACATACTGCGAAAGGACCCTGATTCAAATCTACGTGTTGGCAGGGTGCCTTTCTGTGTGGAATTTGCATGTTCTCCCCGTGTCTATGTGGGTTTTCTCCACGTACAACGACTTCCTCCCACCTCCAAATTCATGCATGTTAGGTTAATTGGTGATTCTAAGTTGCTCATTGTGTCTCTGCCCTGCAATGGACTGGTGACCTGTCCAGGGTGTACACTGCCTCTTGCCCGATGAAAGCTCGGATAGGCTCCAACACTCCTGTGACCCTTGAGTCGACAAGCAGCAATCAATCCAGCATGCTGGATCCAACATTCAATGGTTCAACTGACCTGATCCAGGATGCTGGGTTATGTTTCACCTTTGTTTAGCAAGCTGGATCAGTTGAGCATGCAGCAGTTAAGCAGTTAAGTATGCAAGCAAAGAGTCTGCTTCAGTTACTGAAGACAAGGCTAGGTTGAAAGCTGAAAAAGGAGCAAATGAAAGTAGCTGCAGTGAAAGCTTGGGAAAGCATCTCCAGTGAGAAAACTCAAACTCTGATGATGTCCATAGGTTCCATGGGCAAACATTGACTGAAAATGATTTAATATTATAGTATTTAAATTATGATTATATTTAGATTTATGAGCCATTAAAATGTAGGTACTTTGCTGAAAATGTCATTAATTCTTAAATGGTAAATGCCATATTTTTGTGAAACCTCTTTAAAAAGTTAGTTACGGATGATAATTAGTAATAATAATTAGAGATACTAGTTGCCATAGATAAATTAATGCATAAAAGCTTTTATTTTTGTAGGTTATATTCAATTTGACAATAAATCAAGTTATATAATAACCTAACATAACAACATAAGAACATTCAATAAACATAAAAATATGTAGGCATTCAATTTTTATTTGCTTTTCCACAGTATTGTGTCACACTAGCTAATACATGATTTACGTGGTTATGAAAGGAAGAATGAAGAGAAATGTGGAGGAGTACTAGATTCGAGTCAACCTATGTACAAAGATATACAAGACAGATAAAACTACCAAGAGTAAAGCTTTAATAGTCAATCCCAGAGAAGCAAGTTAATATAGTCTTTTTTTTTAAACGTATTTCCATGAAAACAATATGTCATTAATTATGATATATAAATGATTTCAGATTTACTAACACACATACATTGTTTAATCAAAAGTGGATGACAGCATACTGTAATCACATTCAATCACACAAACATTGTGCAATTGATTGTGCCTGATTCATACAAACTGTAAATGAACATATATGATGTTATTCATTTAATCTTAAACTACTTTTTATTCAAACATTGTGTAAACACACTTTATAATAAGTGATACTGATAAACATGTAGTGTACATCATTACTGTATAGATGTAACAAGACCTACATTTTTCTCTCAGTTTTTCCTTCACATGGAGTTTTAGAAGAAAAAAGATCTAACAGATTTTAGTTATGTGTAAACCCACTGGTGATGGGTTTCACTCTTTTAGACTGACAGTAATTTAAAAGTAGATAGACAAGCTATAGTACAGTCATTAACACCCATATACCAACACAAACTCCATAGTGATAGGTGAGGATGAGTTACTCCTACATGATAAAGAAAATGAAATACAAACACACAAATTCTGTACTAGTGTAAAAAGTTTCTTTTTCAGCTTCTAGGGGCTTACAGAAACAGGCATCCAAAACGATACCTATTTTAGTTACTGTACACGTAATTTTACGTTTGAAATACAAAAAACAGGTACAGCATTATTAATGGTTCATAAAACCTACTGGAGCCAAAAACAATGGCTTACATTTTCTGCAACACCTTCCTTCTAAGAAGAGGAAGTTAGTATCTTGAACATCTGAGGCAGCAAGACTGGCCACACAGGTTTGTCTAGTTCCTGAAGTATTACTACTAGTGATTAGTTTTTGGCCACTACCAGATCTGTGACTGATGTTCACATGCCCATCTCCTCAATCTTCCAGCCACTAGAGTTCTTTCCGAATTTGTATACGAGCCTCCTGCCATCAACTCGTTCCAGGATCTCCCTCTTATAGTAATACCTAAGAGTAGAGGAGGGTCAATCAGTCCAGAGTATGCAAAGTATGCAATAACCTCTATTGTCTGCTGAACTCCACTTATTTTAACACTTCTGAAAGTCTAAAAATGCAGAATCATTTGAAACTCTACAGATCGAACAGGTTAACTGCTCACCTCATTGCACGGCTGAGTTTCTCGTATGTCATGCTGCTGTTTTTCTTCTTCTGGCCCCACATCTGAGCCACAGCCTCAGATTTGAGGAACTTAAAAACACCTTCGTGCCGGTCCTCCCACTTCATTAAGCCTTGGTTCATTTCTGGGTGGATCAAAATGTCCCTGATGAACTCCCATAGGTGAGTGCCACGAGGTGCTACCAACAAACAGTTGAGTACAATGAGCTAACTGTTTGTGCATGGATGTAAAAGCCTAAACATGCAGGTCAAACAAATATGCATCTGAAGCCTGATAAAGATGCAAAATAGATGCAAACTAGAAAACAGCTCAGCATTGTTCAGATACAGATGTCTTCTGAACAGTGTTTTACATTAATATGTAAACAGTATACTTATTCTTCAAAAATGCTCTCACCATGTTTGCTTTTCTTTGGATTGTCATAAATGTTGCTGCTGTGCTCTCTGTTGAGCTTAGGAGGTCGCCCCCGTGGTCGTTTCAGTCGAGACTCTCCCTTCTCAGTTTTTATGTGCGCCTCTGTCATAACATATGTTTGAGTAAACTCGTGTAGAATTGTGAAATTTAGTAAACCTTACAGTTTTTCTGCTTACTCACTTGAAATGAGAGGATATGAGAACTCCGGGTCTGATTCACCACTGCCAGACTCTGGCGAGCCAAGGCTTGAGAAGCCAAACATGCCACCTGAACACATGAGAGATTTTCAGTTAAAGATATTCAAATTCTTGAGAAACAGACAGAAAACTTATGCAAAATATAGAACCAAGGAAAAACATTGAGATGAAATACTGACTGTTTGAGGAACAGCTGTACTCACTGTCAGACTGATTATCTGACAGGTACTCAGTGTCTCTCGGAGGTGTCATGGGTTCCATTGTCATACTGGTCAGGACATAATCGTGGCTGTAGTCAAACTCCCTCTTGTTGACAGCTTCTTCAGCTGTTGGTAGTAAGTAGCCTAATTAGCCATTTGATACAGTTTCCATTTTATGCTAGTATGTCACATGTCTGTACAATACGTACCTTGACCAATTCTAATGGTGCTGAGCAAAGGAAAGTTTAGGTTGTCCAAGAAACTGTCTAGGAGCTGGCAGGTCTCATTCAGCTCTGGTCCAGATAGGCTTTGTATCTCTTTGAGAAAGGACAAGGAATGAGAAACCAATATGTTAGCGATAATCATTCAGATAACATGTAACTTTTTAATGCAAAATATAACACAATCTAAATTTTTACTTTCATAAACTGATCACAATAAAAGGTAGTTTTGTTTTGGAGCTTTTTGTGAATTTTGATAGATACTGCATTGAATTAGTTACTAAAGTCTTTACATTGCCACAAGATATCTTTAATGATGAATCTGTCAATGAGGCCACATGACAGAGACACTTGAATCACTACCTGATTTGGTCTTGTATTCCTGCAGACTGTGATGCAGGTGTATTCCAAGCTGTGGACCAAATACCCCAATCATCTGGTCCTGGTTCATCTGGCAAAGGGTGGGGCCATCCATGGTGCAGTAGGCCAAACTTAATGTGTTTGCATCGAATTTGGTGCTTTCTACATGGTCGCTGATCCATTCCAGAACATTGTCTTTAGTCCAGCAGTGAGGGCTCATCTGCCTGTATGACTGACCTGCAGAAAGAGAGTAGGTCAATTGTACAGGTAGATCAGAGTGGACGAGCTTTTGAATTGGATTGGAGCTCTCTCTGTGTGCTACTTGGACAGTAATCTCTGAACATTAAGAGCTATAAATGGCAGTGTTGGCATGGCATGTCTACATACTCTGCTTTCTCTGATATGTACTGAAATTAATCTGCATTATCATCTAGTATGGATTTCTGTCTCCAAGGCCAGACAAACAAAGCTTAAGCTGTTCCAACTATGTGGCAGCATTATTTTCTTTTATGGTTATGCTGAGTTAAACATTGGCTTACTGGTAAATGATTGAGCCACAAGCGTAAAAAGTCAAAGCAAAGTTCATGCAGCTCATTTCTGCTGGCTGAAGTTGGAAAATAACAATTCATGTTTACTATGAGATTAGTATAAAACTCCCCATAATAAAAGGTTCACAGCACAGGAATGACACAATATAATTTTTGTATTTCACACATTACACATTTGACTGAATCTTACAGAAATGATAGAAATGTTTGTTCTTACAGTTGATGTTGGGGGCGTAGGTTAGATTACTGATGTGCAGTGCACTGAGGCTGGATAATGCACTGGGATGCTGTGGCACAACATCAGGGACACCAGTCTGATACATGGTGAGATTGGCATTAGTCAGGACACTGCTGAGGCACGGCGATGACATGGAGACACTGGGAAACATAGAATAGGATACTTGTTTACCCACCAGTTACCAAAAAACAAAAAACAGCAGGCATGCACCAGTAGCTAAATGATTGTGGTAATCTTTATATATATATATATATATATATATATATATATATATATATATATATATATATATATATATATATATATATATATATATATATACGCAAAAAAATGCTTTTATTTTAAAGTCAGACTGCATAAAGTTAAAAAAAAAACATTTGTTTCTAGTTCTATTTTTTAACATAAGCAAAATCTGTTTCCCTTCTCTACATAACAATTTTATAACAAATAGTGACTTTTACCTGAGCACAAGCTACAAATGATGCGATGGAATTATGCTCCAAGAAAATCCAGTGTGTGCTTTAATTTCCACTCTTCGCGAATTCTTTGTGTAACCTCTGTCTCTGAAGCAAAAATACAACTGCAGCTGTATTGAACTACCTGTGGAGCTTTATACTTCCGTAAAGGAGTCGGGCAAGGACTCAGGTGAGTTCAGGGGAATTCCACCTGAAACTGGCCACACCTCCATCTCTCCTCCTCTTTCCTAAGAACTTGATGAGCAAAACAAACCTGCCCTGCAATTCTTGTTCATATCTTTTTTCTACCTGTTACATCAGTTTTAATTCCCATTCTTCAGACACAGCTTTATTCCTGACACACAAAAATACTGCACAGTGCGACTGTCATATTTCTAGGACACAATCAACTTTCAGAGGGATGGTGTCACTATGAATGACACAGGTTTGTGGATGGATGGTCACAGTTCCTAAAAATAGCCACATACAGAGTGTGTATCCGATTTTTTTCAGTCAGTAGGCAAGCCTGACAGAAAATAATAAAACTATTGTAAGTCCAACGCATTCCCTTGAACTGTAATATTTGGTATGTTCTGTGTTATTACTCTGTATATATTAAACTCTATATATAACACTGAATTGATATAGTTCAACTTTGCATTGTATGTACAGTATATCCAGGTTAAAAATTTAAACTTGTACCCAAATAACACACAGACACAGACACATTATATACCACAACAACACAACACAAAGCTAAATGTACTGTTTGTGTTGATCACAACATGCACATGCACATTCATATCCACAGGCCAACAAAAAGTGACCCTTTGTTTGCTGAATGAGGTCAGCTTTTGTCTATAGTGCTATTGTGTTGACCCTGGCACTGTGACTTCACACGGTTTCTAATTTTCTTTATCACTCTCTTCGCCAAGTTTGGTTGGCCAAACGGGTTGGTTTAATGTGCTTGTTAAATAACAGTCACGCTGCCTTCCACTCATTCAGGTAACTGAACAATACCAGCAACACAGCTTAAGCCAACTCGCTTATTGACTTTAGAGGTGTTGTTTTTAATAGTTGACTTGGCATAATCAAGGAAGTTTTTTTTTGTAGGGAATTCTGAGACTGTGCTAGTAAGAGTACACAACCAGTAGAAGACTGTGTTTGTATGCACATTTTCTTTCTTACCATTAAAACTAAAACTGAGCCTGTAGGTAAGTTTATTTAAAGAGCAACTTTGTAGATACATCAAGTGCTCAGAATATAAAGAAAAGATAAAAACAAGTAACAAAATCAAGTTAGTAACTGAGTACTAGTCTGACACCTACCTGACATCATTTGTGGAAAGTATAGACAGGATGTCAATTTATAGTGACCATGTTCCTGTTTTGTTAATCAATAACTGACAGAAGGAACAGTGACATTACAATATATTTATTACAAATAAGATAGCAGCTTTAGTGTTAGCATAAAATAGCAGTAGTGTTAAATTGACATGACCTCTGTGTACTCTTACAATGCTGCTGTCATCAGAAAGAAGGTGAAACAGTTAAAGTTGGCAGATGGTGATGTCAGCTCCCATTTGATTTCCATCCAGCACTGGAATGTATTTAAGCTGGTAATGATTGGTGAACCTCAGTGTTTTGTCCCAAATTTCACAACATCTCTCACACCCAGTTTCCACAGTGACTTTGAGGAAAAGACTGCCGTGGAATGCAGCTCTGCTGGTTTGTGCTTTCTTTCAAAGCACCAGCTTTCCTGGCCTGGGGACTAACAGGCAAATGATTGAATCACTGGTAATTTATGTTGTCTTTTTAGCCACCATTTATTGTTCTTCCTAATTTGTATTTTTCCTAAATACAAATTTACTGGACTTACTGGTACTGGACTTGCTAGCTTTTTGTTTACATTTAAAAGGAGCACTTTAAATTTTGCTCATTTCAAAGACAATGAGAGACAATGGCTCTTGCCATTTTTTGCTAATGCTATCCGTGCTATCACACAGACCTTTAGTAAATCAAGACCACATTTTTTATTGTGCCAATATTATGGCTTTAAAAACAGGTCATTGTAAACACTTGATTGCAGTTGCTGCCCAGGGTAAATGGGGCAATTACTTTTTCACATAGAGCCAGACAGGTTTGAACAGATGTTTTCCCTTAATAAATAAAATCATCATTTAAAAACTACATTTTGTATGGAATATGAATATCAAATTCCATGTTTGATGATCTCAATAATTTAAATGTGACAAAAATGCAAAAAAGAGAGAAAGGAATAAGTAAAAACAAAAATAATAGGAAAGGGGCAAAACCTTTTTATCCTTATATAGGGGAACTAGACAATTGTGTAATGAGGAAATTTGGCAGAGGCTGCAAGATGTGGGTCTAAAGAAATTAATTGAATTAAATAATTTAATTAAATAGCCAAGGAACGTTTGATCCCCTGTGAGATTACACACTTGTTCCTCACCCACTGCCAGCTGTCATAAATCACGATTGAGGCTACAGAAATAACAACATATTTAAACAAACCAAAATATATCTGGCTGCAAGTATGTGAAGAAGTGATTAAATGATAGAGCAAGCATTGGCCAGCATGTGTTCTGCTCTGTTTGCCAGATTGCTTTCTACTAGAAATGACTCTTCAGAGTGTATTGGACTGATACCTCTGCCTGAATGCTTTTGTCAGTAATGGTACTCTGGCTGTTTCCACATATAGTGTTTGTGTTTGTATGCACATTTTCTTTCTTTCCATGAAAACTGAGCCTGTAGGTAAGTTTATTTAAATAGAAACTTTGTAGATACATCAAGTGCTCAGAATTTAAAGAAAAGATTAAAACACGAAACAAAAAGAAGACTTAACAGTAGTATTTCTAGTAGGAAAGCACACATCATTAAGTGAGATTGCATTGTTTTTGAGAGCAGAGACACTCCGCACACGGCAAAATCTATATTTTCATATCATATATAAAGTATTAATAGAATTTGAAAGGCAAGCAGGTCCACTGGATGTTCTCCTTTCAGCATTCAGCACATGCTCAGAAAACTGAGGGGAAGATAAATTGATGATTATTATGTATTCTGTCTTATGATATATTATATACTGTATATGATCGTAAACTCCTATACAGTTGCTAAATGAATTATGTGCTCACTCAGAGCTTATAACCTTTGTGCGTAAGCTTGTTGTCTGGATTACTTAAATCAATCAATATTCAGTAACAATGCCATACAGCTACCTCTTACTATTTATGCCGCAGTTCATTTGTGCTGTGCTTCATTTTTGCAGTTGCAGCCTCACCTGCTGGCCAGTATCAAAAAGTGGGAAAACTGGAAAACCTGATGTGATTAGATACTGGCTCTCTTCATCAGTATCCTGCCTGCCTGAGTGCAAGACTTTGAGCTCAGGCAAGTGGTAAGACCTAGCATAACATAACTGATATATCTCCACTTTAGGTTGGTATGGCCACAAGGACTAATAAAATTAAAGTCTTTTGTCAGAACTGACTGAATGTCTGAGATCATGCAGAATTGTTACAGGTGTTAAACTGACAATGACATTTATGGCCTCCGTGGTGAAACGTATCCTCTAAAGTAAGTGTGTTTCTTGTTTTTCTTTTTGTTTAAGATTGAACCAGTGTAACAGTGACAGAGAATGTTGCAGCTTACAGTGCTGTGCTGGTGAACAGGTCTTGCCCAGACTGAGGTTATTTAAGTTAGTAACTCATTAGAGCATTTACTCTAGTTCTTCCTGGTGTTTCTAGCCAAAATTCTGGGTAACTGGGGAATCAATTGTGCATCATACTCTTTCAAAATGGTGGATAGGGTTTTTTGGATTGTGCAGTGTGGTGTGTTGCCTTCTGCTCTCCCTGCCTCTCTGTGTTTCTGGAGTGAATTTGGACTTGGTTTTCAACTAGGATTTGGATTAAGGATACAGCAGTCATTCCCATGTTTGGTACCCGCTCTTTCCAGTGGTATGCAGAAGAATCCCTGCTACCGCCTTTGATGGTAAGAGGTGGATGAAAAGTTCAACAAAACTTCTTACTTGCAGCTACACATATAGCCATTTGGGACTTAATATTTAAGCACTGTACAGTTTTTATTGAACTTTTCACTATTGATTATTCAATACATTTTTCATTTGCCTGCATTTAAGCACCTTGTTTTATACTGTTTATAGCTGTAGCTGAATAGTTGGGCCTACTACAGTGGCGGTGCTTGGAGAGACAAAAAATTTCTGGTGGTGTAAAAAGTTTGGGAAGCACTGGGATAGAGGATTTGTCACTGTCTGAGTGAGGCTGTCTGGCTATCCAGTGTGTGTGTTCTTTATTCTGCTCTCTCCAGTGACCAGCTGGCTGACACTTGGCCTAGAGGCCACCATTTTGTTTCCATGGACCAGTTAGCCATACCACCACACCACAAGATGGCTTTAGAGAAGTGTAAGCCTATTCATATCTCCTCTTGTGGAAGTAGCTCAGGTGGTAGAGCAGTTCTCTACAAACCCCAGGGTGAGTGGTTTGATTCCATGTTCCTCCTGGCTACTTGCTGAGGTGTCCTTGGACAAGACACCGAAACCCTGTAGTAGTGCCGACATATACTGTCTGGCAGCTGTCCAACTGCAATTTCCCCAAGGGGATCAAGTATTTTTTATTATTATTACCAACGGCAATACTTAACTGTGTCTCTATTCTGACATTCTGCTCAAGTGCCACCTGTAAGGTGGTTGGGTGATTCCAGCCGTGCTGTCGCTCAATCCCATCTTAGATGCTTTCAAACATGCACTGGAATCCTAAACTTCTCCAGACTTTACCCTGGTTAGCTGTATATAAGAAGACAAACATCTGAGTTATTCAGCTTTGAGATTACCCAGACTTTATCCTGTGAGCCCCCTAGTGGGGGACACAAAGTCTGTGTAATGTCCGTGAGAGCTTGTGTGAATACAATTTGCCATGCTTCTTGTTGTGGGATCGTGCTTTCCAGTTACAATTATAGCTCAGAGTAGCTCAATATGTTTGACTACAAACCTATTACTGATCATGCAACAACATCTTTAAATTTACAGGTACATATACCCATTTATTATGGTTACTGATATAGAATCTCTGCTTCAGCATCCTGGATGCTGGAAAGGACCACACCACCACCAGAACTCATGGCCCTAATGTAAGAAAAACCTCTTTAAAAAGTCGAGGGGGAAGAGCATCACAGGGTGAGACTAAGGGCAGAAATTTCTAGATCGGATGCATGGTTTGTAACTTTCTGTAACAAGTCTGTCTTTCTTTCTGGCCCTATTCCCACCTTAGGCAGAGGGATAGGGCACTTCAGCAGAATCCTCAGTCTTCATTCGTAGCTGTTAAGTGAGTGAATGGAGGAAGAAAACTGGACTTCAAGTGCATTATGAAGCTATAACAGACTCACTACTCCGCTACAATATGATAGTAAAGAATGCCAGAGCTAAATACCTGTCAGGCCTAATGACTACTCATCTCCACAATCCTAAGTTTTTATTTCAGACTGTTGATAAGTTAGTAAACCCAACCCTTCCCAGGATTATGGCTGAAAGTGATGTAGAGTGTGAGAATTTCTTATCATATTTTAATGAAAAAATAGAATCAATCAGAGATTCTGTTATCCCTCACTCCTTACCAGTCATAGTCCCTTACCCCTCTAGAGAATGCACTTTAAGCAGGCTTCATCCCATGTCTTTATCTGAGCTACTAAAAACAGTTTCGGGTATGAAACTATCTTCTAGCTCAAGTGATGTCATTCCAACTGTTTTTTTTATCTCTATTAAGAATTTGCTTAATTCCTCTCTTAGGAATATTTTCAATACTTCTCTATTCGGTGGTTATGTCCCAGATTATTTTTAAAGTTGGATGTGTGCAACCACATGTTGTTGTTGGAGCGACCGGAGCACTGGGCTGGGATAACAGGCACTGCACTAGACCGGTTCTCTTCATACCTGTCCAATAAGTCATTTTGTGTTTCTGTTAATAATTGCAAGTCATCCTTTTCTTCTGTAAAGTATGATTCCCACAAGGTTCAGTGGTAGGGCCAATCCTATTCTCTCTGTACATGCTCCCTCTTGAACATATTATTTGTAAACATGGTTGATTCTATTGCTACGCTGATGACACTCAGCTGTACTGTCTCTGACTATGGAAGGCTGAGGTCCTTACATGAGTAAGTATAAATGAGATAAAAAGCTGGATGGCTCAAAATGTCTTGCAGCTAAATTTTAACAAAACGAAAAGTTGTGCTAGCCAAACACATTTTGCCCTGTATGGATCCTCTTTTAGATAAGTCTAAGCTCGCTGCAAAAAACTTTGGCTTGGTTTGGTTCAATAGTATATTAAACCTTAATAATAATGCTTTTGAATACAGTTTTTAACATGTTTCCCTGTCATTTGAAAAAGAAATTGAAAAACTTTTAAGGCAAACACAGTTTCATTGATGGGTATTTTGAATGACTGCGCCTATATCGATTTTGACCTTCTTCTGTTGAGAACAGTTGGTTCTGGTTGAGATAGTGCCTTTAAATGGCCCTAATAAGTTGGTTTGTTTTAACTCTCCTAATACACTTTTAAAAATGTTCCCCTGTCTTTTACATCAGAAACTGGATATATTTTAAGGCAAACACAGTTTCATTGCTAGTATTTTGAAAACTAAGTTTATATTGATTTTGACTTTCTTATGTTGAGAACAATTGATTCAGATAGTGTTTTTGAACAGCCATAATAAATGTATGAGTTTTAAATCTCTAAAAGCAGTTTGAAGGGTGTTTCTCTGTCATTTAGAGCAGTGCTTCTCAAACTTACACCAAATACACCAAGTATCAACGCAAAAAATATATTGCTCTCCAAATATCACCACCATGGTAGTTCAGTTACCACTATGCACAGTAAAAAAAATGGACAGTTTTATTACTAATAAGATTTTTTATTATTGTAATCTACTTGAATTGTTTCCAATGAAAACTGTACAGGACTCAAATAAAATATGTACTTAAAGATTAAATGAAAATGTAAAAGAAAATCTAATGAAAGCTGTACTGTACTTTAATGTTATCTTGGTAAGTAAAGTAAGTAAAAAATGACAACTTTATCATATTTAGCATAATTTCCCAAGAACAAAACTTAAACTATTGTCGAAAAACTGTTAGCCATAGTGGCTGATGAGCAACAAAGTTAATGTCAAGCTGATTACATTTCTTGTAAAATCTTTTCTCACAGCAGTGATAGTAGATAAACTTTAGTATAATTAGGCTAATCTGCTTTCTTTCAATCTATCTTAAGATTTCCAAAAAAAAAATTCTCTCCTCTCTAAACTGCTCCTAAAACTTTTGAAACATTTCAAAACAGTTGAAACAGAATTTGTATTCTACATCCTTAACTCCACTGAGTTCTGTTATTGGTTTATTTTTACAACCTGTATCTCCCTTACCCATGTCTCACCAAGTTTCGTAGTTATTTTTGATTATATATTGAATCAGCTTACACTGAGTTTGAGCATCTTTAGATCAAAACAGTTGATTCTGGTCACAATAGCGCTATACCTATTCAAATGCACTGTTGTAGCCAGAAACAACTGTTCTCAGCAAAGAGGTCATAATCATAGCAGTGTCAGTTATTCCAAAAACAGGAATTGTTTATCAACAGAACTATATTTGCAATGAAATATCTTCCATCCACACTGAATAACATGGAAACACCTTTTTACATGCTTTGGGAGGGTTACACCACCCAAGTCTTTTATACCTATTCAAACATACTGTGACGAGCCTCAGAGTGAACAACTCTTTTTATTTTTATAAATCAGAACAGAGTGATAACAGGTCTCAGTGCAGTCTTTAGTCACCCCCGGAAACACTAAATCTCCCGCCTGTTTCTCCCGGGTTCCCTCTTCCCCACCCCCGGAAGCACACCTAACATCACACAACTATATACACTACAAAATAAAAGAACCAATTAAAAGAACCACATAACACATAACAGGAACTGGAACAGTCAAACACCAACAGAACAATGTGCCCCACCTCTGGGTCGCTACACAGCCCCCCCCCCCTAAGAGGTTTAAGTGTCCCCACTAACCTCAGTCCATGCAACAAAGTCCCTTAAATGATCAGGCTGGCGCCGTTGACGCGCCGGTCTCTCCTGATCCCCACCCCCAGTGTCTGAAAATGTCCCAAGTCCTGAAGTATCTCTGTCACTGTCACCGGGGATGACAGGTGGAGGGTCGTTTTCACCATCTTCATCATTCCCAGTCAGGGCAAGCGGTTGGTAGGGTGCCAGCCGGTCCCGGTGCAGCACCACCCTCCGCCGCCGACCAGGCATCTGAACCCGAAAGACCACCTCCGACAGCCGTTCCAACACCTCCCCCGGCCCCTGCCAGTGGCTGCAGAGCTTCGGTGAGATCCCCCTCTTTCTCACCGGGCAATACACCCACACTTTGTCCCCGGGTGCAAATGTGCGCCCCTGGCAGCGAGCGTCATACGCTCTTTTCTGCTTGACCCCAGCGTCCTTCTGTGCGCGTCGGGTCAAATCATGCACCAGTCTGAGTCTCTCTCTAAGGCGCCTGTAATAGTCCATCTCCGGGCCACCAGCGATCTCCGGTTCTGGCGGCGATCCAAAGATCAAGTCGACTGGGGTGCGGAGCTCTCTGCCAAACATCAGTGCAGCAGGGGTGCACTGGCTGGACTCCTGTACAGCAGTCCGGTATGACCAGAGGACCAGAGGCAGGTGCTGATCCCAATCTCGCTGGTGATGGCTGGTCAGGATGGCAAGCTGGGTGGCCAGGGTGCGGTTGAAACGCTCCACCAACCCGTCGCTCTGTGGGTGAAGTGGAGTGGTCCGTGTTTTCCTCACTCCCATCCTCTGGCACACCTCACTAAACAGCCGGCTCTCGAAGTTACGCCCCTGGTCACTATGGAGCTCTGCAGGAACCCCAAATCTGGTGAACATCTCGTCCACCAGTTTCTGCGCTGATGTGATAGCGCTCTGGTCCGGCACCGCATACGCCTCTGGCCACTTAGTGAAATAATCCATTGCAACGAGGACGTAGCGGTTACCGGACTCTGTGAGGGGAAACGGCCCTAGAATGTCCACCCCGACCCTCTCCATCGGGGCTCCCACCAGGTACTGCTGCAGCGGACCCCTGGAGCGCTGACAGGGTCCTTTCTGGGGGGTGCAGGTGTCACAGCATTGGACGTGGAGCTCCACATCCTGACGACAGCCAGGCCAGTAGAACCTCTGCCTAAGACGGCGAATCGTTTTGGTGTTGCCGTAGTGACCAGCTCCTGCCGTTCCATGGACCAGTTGGAGGACCTCGGGCCGCAGGGCGCAAGGAACCAGAAGCTGCAGCTTGTCCGACCCCTGGTCTGGCGCTCGCCACCGTCGGTACAGCACGCCGTCGTGAAGCTCCAAATTGCCCCACTGACAATGGAGGACCTTCACCTCAGGCTCCTCTGCAGACACTGCTGGCCAGTCTGGACGCTGCTGAGCTTCCAGCCAGCCTCTCACCATTAATAGCACAGGATCGTCCCCCTGATGATGGCGTAACTGTTCCCCAGTGAACAGCTGCTCTGCCTCTGCGCTGTCGACTCCTAGGCGGGCGGTGGCTGCCTCGGGTCCCCGCTCCCTCTCCTCCTGACGCTGGCAGTGACGACACTCCTCTGCAGCGCAGGGTCGCCTGGAGAGGGCATCGGCGTTGCTGTGCTGTCGCCCCGGCCGATGTTGGATCTCAAAGTCGTACTCCTGCAACACCTCCAGCCACCTCTCCACCTGACCCTCAGGCTGCCGGAAGTTGAGCAGCCAAGTGAGAGACGCATGGTCAGTGCGCAGAGTGAACCGGTTGCCAAGCAGGTAGGGTCTGTAGTGCCGCACAGCCAGGACCACTGCCAGCAACTCCCGCCTGGTCACACAGTAGTTGCGCTCTGCTGGGTTCAGACTGCAGCTGTAGAAAGCCACCGCTCTCTCACCTGCCTCCCCCCCCTGGGAGAGGACGGCTCCAACCCCCACGTTGCTGGCATCGGTGTCGAGGATGAAAGGCTGCTGGGGATCGGGGAGAGCCAGGACCGGAGCGTCGGCCAAGGCCGCCTTCAGCTGCTGGAAGGCAGTGGTGCAGGCGCTGGACCACTCGAATCGCTTGCCCTTTTCTGTCAGCCGATGCAGCGGGCTGGCGATAGTGGCGAAGCCCCGGACGAACCTCCGGTAATAGGAGGCTAGCCCCAGGAAGCTCCTCAGCTCACTGGCGGTGGTGGGCGTCGGCCAGTCCCGGACTGTGGACACCCCGTGTTCGCTGACCACGTGCCCCAGGAACGCCGTTTCTCTGGCCAGCAGATTGCACTTTGCCGGGTTCAGCCGGAGCCCAGCCTGACGGATGACGGTGAAGACCTCCCGCAGGTTTGCAAGCGCACCCTCAAAGTCTCTGGCGTGCACCAACAGATCGTCCAGATACACCACACAGCGGCTCCGGGGAATGTCTTTCAGCACCCGCTCCATGAGGCGCTCAAAGGTGGCGGGGGCGTTACACAGTCCAAATGGCATGACCCGGAACTGCCACAGTCCCTGGCCGATGGTGAAAGCCGTCTTGGCTCGAGCCTCCGGGGCCAGCTCCACTTGCCAGTAACCGCTCCTCAGGTCCAGGGAGCTGAACCAACACGACCCCGCCACATAATCCAGAGCGTCATCGATGCGGGGTAGTGGATAAGAGTCCTTTAGAGTGACAGCGTTAAGGCGTCTGTAGTCCACACAGAGCCGCCAGCCACCCCCTTTCTTCCTCACCATCACCACTGGGGCCTCCCAGGGGCTGTCCGACGGCTCGATGATGCCGTTCGCGGCCATGGCGGTGATCAGCTCCGCTGCCGCTTGGCGTTTGGAGAGAGGCAGCCGGTGGGGTCGCAGGCGGATGGGCTGGGCCTCACCGGTGTTGATGTGGTGTTGCACCAGCCCTGTTCTGGTGCAATCTTCATCACGTGCAGCAAAAATGTCCACAAACTCCGCTGACCCAGCTCCCTCACAGCGTCGGCGGTCTCTGTTGTCGGGATGCTGGCTGATGGAGGTGACGGCTTGAGTGCGTTGGTCTCAGCGCGCCGACGAGCCCGTTCGTCCCCGGGGTTTGATGCTCCCTCCCCGGCCCGACTGAAGTGGCACGGTCTCTGTGCCGAAGCAAAGGGCGAGCCCCGACACATCAACACGCGCACCCCAGCGTGTTAGCAGGTCCAGGCCGATGATGCAGTCATCGCGGATGTCAGCAAGCCAAAACTCATGGCTCACCTCTTGCTCCCCCACAGCGACCTGCAGCGCCCGTTTCCCTGGCATCACAGTCTTTTCCCCAGTAACAGTCATTAATTCTGTTGCAGTGGGGGTCCACCCCTCCGGGAGTGGACCGGTTGTCCCCGGGAGAAACCCCCGTCGCAGTAAGCAGATGGTAGACCCCGTATCCACCAGGGCCCGACATTGCTGATTCTCTATAACACAGTCCACATATAGTCCTTTAATAAATCCACAGCGACCCACTGTGTGAAAGTTCCCGGAGAGGGGTGTGTCTGATTGGAGTGAGTGTCCCCTCACCGCCTCACTCCGCTGCCGTTTCCCTGCGGTGACCCGGCCTTAGCTTTCGGCGAGGGGGCGGGGCAATCACGGGCAAAATGTCCCAGTTCACCACAGCGGAAACAGCCGCTGTCTTCCCGGCGAGGCCGACGCGCCGGAGCGGCAGCCGGTTGAGCTCGGCTGACGTTCTCCTCTGACGTCTCCGTCTCACCGCTGCACTCGGCTGCCCGCGCCAGCGATGGCTGGTCCGGGAGCCTCCGCTGTGATGGTCTCGGGTTCAGTACCTCCTCGGCCCGCTCTGCTTCACGGAGCGCCTCTTCCAGAGAGCCAGGCATGGAGAGGCGGACGTGTTGGCGGAGCCGCTCCGGCGTGAGCCCCCGCAGGAAAGCGTGCAAACTCAGCTCCTCCCGGGCGGCGGCAGGAAATGAGGGGTAGCCGCGCCGCGAGTAGAGTTGCAGATCGGCGGCGAACGTCCCCAGACTCTCCCCCTCACTGCGCCGACGACTGGCTAGCTGCTCGCGAGCCTGCTCTGTCGAGGTCCGCTGTCCGAAACGTCTCTCCAGAGCCGCGGTGATCACCTGTAGCTCCTGCCGTTGCTCCGGTGCGACATCAATTAGCACCTGCAGAGCGGGACCCTCCAGAGCCAGGGCCAGCTGTGTCGCCGTGTCTTTGCCGCTCCACCCACCGTGCAGCGCGGCGAGCTGGACTTGAGCGAGGTAAGGCTCCAGGGGAGTCAGCCCGTTGAACCTCGGGAGTTTGACCGGTGTTTTGGGTGTCTGACTCGGTGCAGCGCTGTCAGGGACTGTCTCTGTTTGTGATGGTTGTTCACCACTGTGTGCTTTGCTCATTTTGTGTAATTGAGGCCTGGGGACGCTGGAGCCGTTGGGTGGGTCTGGATCGCGGCAGCCCCGCGTTGGTCTCGCCCGCATCAGTCTATCCAGAAGCAGGCTGCTTTCCAGCACAGCTCGCTCCAGCTCCCGCAGTTCTCCTTCCATGGCTCGCTCTTTCCGGTCTAACAAGACAGGTTAAATATCCCACTTCTGACACCAATGTGACGAGCCTCAGAGTGAACAACTCTTTTTATTTTTATAAATCAGAACAGAGTGACAACAGGTCTCAGTGCAGTCTTTAGTCACCCCCGGAAACACTAAATCTCCCGCCTGTTTCTCCCGGGTTCCCTCTTCCCCACCCCCGGAAGCACACCTGACATCACACAACTATATTCACTACAAAATAAAAGAACCAATTAAAAGAACCACATAACACATAACAGGAACTGGAACAGTCAAACACCAACAGAACAATGTGCCCCACCTCTGGGTCGCTACAATACTGTTGTCGCCAGAATCAACTGTTCTCAGCGAAAGGATACCAAAATCATAATAGTGAGCCTTATTCAAAATGCAAGCATTGTTTTACTATCAATACTATATTTCCCGTGAACTATTTTTAATCGAGACTAGAATTAACAGTGTAACAGGATTACACCGCCTAAACCTTTTATAGGTAGTTAATTGTACTGTTTGTAGCCAGAATCAAGTAGTGTAAGTTGTGTATGTTATTCAAAATACATGAACTGTTTATCAACAAAACTATATTTGCCTTCAAATATCTTCCATCCAGACCGGATTGCCAGGGACTCTGTGATGGTTACTTCACCTAAACATTTATACCTATTCAATCTCATTGTTTGTTGCCAGAATCAACTGTTCTTAGCGAAAAGACATCAAAATCACAATGGTGTATGTCATTCAAAATACATCATACATCATTTTCTTTTATCAACAAATTGATATTTGCTTAAAAATATCTTCCATCTAGATTCAACAGGGAACCACCTTTCTAATTGCTTTGGGAGGGTTATACCACCCAAACCTTTTGTTGTACTAATTTCATTCTACTTAGACTCTCTCATTTTAATTTTCAGGCAATTTTACATCTTATCAGCTGTTGTGAACATTGTATTTTAATGAGAATGAAGCTGATGTGACAGTTTCAAATAAATAAATGAAATATTATAAAAGTCATGATAGTTTACATGGAGTGACTTATTTGAAACGTTTTGAAAACGCTGGCAGCCTTGGCAGCTGATTGGTTAGGTGTTGTCATGGAGATGAACGCAGCGGACTGAGAGGGAGTTCAACTGGAATAAAAGCCAGAGAGGTGGTTGTTTATGATGGAGAGTGGAGCGGCCTCAGTTCAACACAGCATACAATGCACTGGATCCACTGCAGCTAAAGCGTCTATCGTCCTTCTTTGACATCCTCTGAGCATGTGATGAGAAGTCAGATGACTTTCCCCTCTGTAAACTGACTACATCGTACGCGTCTCTCAGCCTGGATGATGGAGGTGCAGGCGAAAAGCTGCTGGCAGCGCCTGCTCCTTCTGCTCTGCTTCATGATTCTCCGCAGCTCGGCCATCGACACAGGTAATACCGGAACCACCGGTTGGACCCACTCGTCACTCACTGATAGGTGAGCTTTGGATCGAGCTAACAGTGGTGCACGTGTGGCGAGTGCGCGCGATTCATTTCTTCTGTGCGTAAAACGCTTGGATGAGTGTGGAGGACGCGCGTATAGTTTCAGATGTACACAGAGTAGCGAGTTTGCGTGCTATCTGTGTATCCCTATCTGTTTTTCTGTACTCTAAATATGTCACAGATAGATACATTGGATTTAATAGGATGAATATGAGTTGAACTTGGTGCCATGTGATACGGAATATTGTAACATTTAGATACTGAAAATTCCTTCAAATTTCTATCATCCACCGCTATAAGTAGTTGTGAAGTATTAGGTTTCGTGAAGAATAATACAAAAAAAGGTAGATGGGACCAAATTACTCTTTGAAAATCTTGGGTTAAACTAACTCACTACTAAAAGACTTATAAAGTCTAAAGTATAAATTTAAACAATACACAGTAGGACTAGTGATGTATATACAACAACACTTGTCCTGGTTAAATTTATCCTAGGATTGTGTAGATGCTATAGTGAGCCAACACTGAACTCAGCTCTTCTTTAACTCAGACTTTTTTGAGTGTATGATGTGGTGTCAGACTTATCTAAACTTATTGGATCACAGAAGTGTTTTAACTAGAATCACACACAGTACATTTTGCATTTTTGTACTTTGAGATCTGTTTTCTGAGTTGTGAAAAGTTGTCAAATTAATAGCTTAAAATATTTATTATGACCTTAATTAATGCATCATTTGGAGGTGTGACTTTATCACACAACTCAAATTTCAAGAGTCTTTTTTATTTCTTTCCTAAATTAATTGGAACAAAAATGACACCTGGAACATAAACAATTGAATTTGTAAAACACAATAACATGTTGGCTAGCTAGCTTTTATATTTATTTAATGAAAACATATTCAAATTCATTATTAATATTGTACTGACATGGCTGTAGGATTGAATGATGTATATTGTAGTTGAACGAGTAATTTGATCAAGGTTATGTAAAAAGACGTGCTACAACATACATACATGAGTGAGACTATAGAAAATTGCAGCTTTTCTATGTGATATCTATTGAAGTAGCTCTTATTTTCAAATAGCATTAAGAACAAACTTTGTTAATGTGATTGTTGGATCAATAAGCCAAAGACAGTTTCCTCTGTTTTCCATAGTACACTTTGATGGTAAAAATCAATACTGAGACATAAAATGTGATGTGTGTAGAGCATCAAGATCAGCTCAAGATCAGTTTAATCATATTCATTTGCTGCATTGTTTATGTTTATGCAGTACTGCATTTGGTGTAAGGAAGTACTGTAACAGTTTAAAGGTAAAGTCTACATTGAGTCCCCAGTGTGTAAATAAAACATGGATGGATGGTGGACAGTGAGGCTGCTGCCCTTTTTCCACACAATGCCATCTCTCTCATTTCTCACAACAGTGTCACCCAGGACCTGACCCTTTTACAACCTCTGGATTTGCTCTTTAAAATAGACTACATTTACAATGATGGTTTTTAAAACAAGTTGAATTTTCAGCCTGTTAAAGTCTTTACTGGGAGCTCTGCGTCCCCTGGTCGGCCACGTTTTGAACGGTGTCCCCCTGAGGTTTTGTATTTGCTTGTGCAGCCTATGAGCTGTTTCCCACCAACAGGGGCTCCTGGGCTTCAGGACATTCCTGGAGGTCAATGCAGGAGGATCTAGTTGTCTCCTAGGGAAACCGAGCTAATAAACTCCAGGGGTGGTCATAAATTTTCTCATTATTTGGCCTGTGGCCCAGAGGCAGGGGGCAGTGGATGACTGGGTGGGGGCTTTTGGAGCCAAATCTGCCTACCCATCTCTCCTGGTCCTGCCTGTGAATCTGCGGCGTGCAGATTATATGGCTGACTTAGGTTTACTGTGTGTAATGTATGTGACTTTGTACATCCATCAGTGTGCTAGGACAAAGTCATTATGGGGCTGGCCTCTTTAACCTCACATCCAGACGTGTGCTGATGCTCAGTTATCAGGTCAGGGCATGTAAGTCAAGGGCAGCTGCTCTGGCTTTAGAGGCTTTCATTTTTATTTCTACTAACAAAATTTTCTAGCTAAATCAAATGTATGTCTTAATCACCATAATTTATTCATGTCAACCATGAACACCATGTTTGAGAGGGTTCTCTTCCTGTTCATACTGTACAGGCCTCCAAAAGATATCTCCAATGTGTGTGATGATGACCAAAGTCCTTGGTCACATTCAGTCACATTGGAGCTTCTTCTGAATTCAATTTTGATTTGAATGCAGTAAAACAAAACACACTTTACTCAGTAACTGCAGTCTGGAAGCATACAGCTCCCAGGCTGGGGATACCTGCAGAAAAGTACAGAGAGAGGTACATAGGTAGGAGAGAGAAGACAAAACAAAATACAATGGTGGTGTATAAGTAAGAAGAGGAGAGGAGAGGAACTCAGTGTATCAAGGGAGGACGCCTAGCAGATTAACTCTAGCAGCATAACTAAGAGATGGTTCAGAGTCACCTGAGCAGGAAGAATGATACATGAAAAACAACTCAGCATTTGGTGTTTATGTGAAAAGATGTGCAACCATCCTTTAAAAGGAGTAAAGAATGTTGAAAGATGCATAGGGTCAACAGCATGGATAGAGACATAGCTGCCCAAAAGTGTCTACCAGCGCACATGTCAAAACTTGCCAAACCATTCCATACACAGGAGATATTACTCACTTAATTTTCTCTGATTTGAATAGTTGGCTGCACAGGTTAGAGCAGCAGATATATTTATATGAGAACAAGGTCTACTTGCTTAGTTTTGTACTAACAAGAATCAGGTAGCAAACAGAATGGAAACAGAATGGAAACACACAAATGATACAACTCAGTACTGCCTGTAGAGCAAATATTGACTATACTTAGCAGAATCCCCACAGTATGACTGCAGGTTGGTTCTGATTTTGTTCTAGGTATGCCAGCTTTAGTGACATAATAATATATGATAATACCTTGACACATCAAACATTTGATATTGATCACAACTGAAAGGTATTACTTGAAAACAGATTTCTGTACTTCTCCAATAATAAGATAATGAGATATGTTTTTTCAAAAACCAACAACCATGTGGGATTAGACTTGTTTCATTTAAATTCTTCCTGTATCAGTCTGCCTCTAAGGATTCTGTCTCTGATGTCCTCGTCAGTGAATGTGGTGGACTTCTGTGGCCAGACAATCCGGGGTGATGGCATGATTGTCAATTCACACCAGGAATCCAAGAAGTACTACTTTGTGACCATGGGGACAGACTGCCACCTCACCATGCAGGCCAGCTCTCCTAAAGACAAAGTCCAGTTCCACTTCCGTTTCTTCCTGGTCTACAGTTTGCTGAGAGTGGCCCCTCTGAGTCCAGCCCCTCTCTTTCCAGAGTCCCCTCATGGCTCTGTACCCCTTAACCCCAGACTGGAGCCCACGTCTGGTGCAAGCTTAGGTGACCCGTGTCATGCGGGCTCATACGTACAGTTCTACGATGGGTGGGACAGGAGCTCGCCTCCCCTTGGGCCTCCCCTTTGTGGGAAGAGCCCTCCCCGACCTGTGCTTTCCACAGGAAACTACTTAACTCTGAGGCTGGTGACCAGAGGAACTCAACCCAGAGTCGACTTTGTGGGGGACTTCACCTCCTTCAGATTGGGTAAGAAAGACACACAAGTGACTTTACATTGATCATATACATAAAGATGACTTTATGTTTTTTTCAAATTTGCACACTCTGGTTCCTTTTCAAGGTTGTTTTAGTGTTGAGGAAAACTAGGAGAAAAAGGCATGCTAACCTGTTCCATGGGAGTTGTCTGATTGAGCTACAATGATAATGACAGAAATTTTAACTAGACATTTAAAGATTCCCCCTGTTCTACACCACTTGACTCAATTTCCTTGATTGTCAACTTCCTGGCTTCCAGGCTTCAACCAATCAGAGTGCAACAGTGAGCCCTACTTCACTTGCAGAAATGGGAAATGTATCCCTGTCAGTCTGGTGTGTGACGATAAAGGTATTGACAACTGCGGGGATGGAAGTGACCTGGAGGAAAACCTGACGACTGGCTGCAAAGGTCAGTGGGGTGGTGATGTGGAGGACACAGTCCCTGAATGTATTACTTCCTAATCTAACAGCACTCTTACAGTCTCACTGTTATGGCTTCATTAGGCTACATTATAAAGTCTCAGCTGAATGTTGTAGGGCACTGGGAGACTATGGAGCACTATGACATGTCCAAAAGGATAAAATGGCATTTCCTACAATGTAATAGATGACCCAAATTTTTTTTCTTCAGCAGGTCAGCTTTTACCCCCTGAACCTCCACCACCAATAGCAACTCCACCCCCATCTTTTGGGAACCTGCCCACAGTGTTGATCAATCCAAATATGAACTGTGGCGTGCTAAACACTGCTCCTAGCCATGAATCAGTAACAGGTGAGTGACCATTGTGTTATAATTGCACTGACAGGAAAACATCCAACTCTAGAAAAGAAGAAGTCACTGTGTAATGCATTATGTCATGCAGTCAGTTGGTTGCCCATTTGAATGCAAAGTGGCCTGATGACTGGGCATAACACTAATGGAGGTATCCATTGAGTTGTTAATTTCATATTAAGACTCGTAAACTAATAAATGGTGATAGATTTCTTTCTGCAAAAAGCATCCTTTTGTGTGATCCATTTATGTTCCATCATCAGAGGTGCAAACATATACAATCCAGGGCAGGCTGTCAGATTCTGATTCCCTTTAAGACCCGGTCAACTCCCGGTTTAAAAAAACAGCCATTCTTCATGTATAAGAATTGGAGAATGGGATTCTCATTTGAGTCCTGTGCAAACTGTAAGCTGTTTATTAGCTGAACATTTTAATGCTTCCTGGTCTGAGGCCTGAGGGAGCACCGTGACTGAACTGTCTGTTGGCTGTGGTTAAATTAGTTTGATCTTGTGAGAGGATAAACATGGGTCAATGCAAACAAGTAGTGGGCTCATATCAGTGTATATGGCTAGTTTTCACTAGCTCACATTAATGTTATAGAAGAATTCTGAAAAAACACCATCTGGTGCTTTTATTTTTGATGCATAGATATGACAAAATGACACCGAATGAAAATCTAAATATGTGTGATTGGCTAAACTGTGTGAACCTATATTTTAAGTAATTGATGTGCACCCCTCTTACAGTAATAACTGGCACATACTGTACATTCTGTGCAGGAATGCACAGGAAGCAGAGGTCAGTAGTCTGCATTTATCAGGGAAAGCAGAAAACCTAGGATTGTGAACATACATATGTATCTATGTACAGTATTCGATTTTGCTTCATGACACAATGGACACCATCATAGTAATGTCCACATTATACTGTACTTTTTTCCATTACCACAACTGGACCACTGGGCTGCACACAATATTTTTCCCTTGATGAGGTTGTAGATGTTTTCTGCAATCATTATAACCTAACTAAAGGTGGCTGCCATGTGAATAAAGTAAAACTGTATTATAAAGTAATTATAAAGTAAACTGTATTTAACCTCTCTGATCACCAGATTCTCCTGCCTCCCTTTCCTTGTTGGTTCTCTACATCATCCTGGGCTTGGTGGGTGGTGGTGTTGTGGTCTGCTGGTGCTGCTGGTCACCTGGCTGGTTCCTGTGGCGTGTTAGCATCTGCCGCTTCCTACCCTGCTGCAACTCGGCCTGTGCCTCCTGCCAGCTCTGTGCCCGCAGCTGCAGCCACAGCAAGGAGCACCGACTGGCTAAAGTCACACCACACACATCTGCCAATGGGAGCCCAGCTGGCACAGAAGCCACCAACAACACTGCTGAGGAAAATGTCACCACTGCAGATGTTTAGGGGACTGCCCGATTGGTTGTGGCATACAGTACAGAGACATGGACGCACTAAGACTGAGCTGTGATCAGTGATGGACATTAGGCAGTAACAACAACAGGTTGAACTGTTTTGCTGCAGTGTGCTATGCCAAATAGTTTTGGCTATACTGTTGTTTGTGTTTGTAACTGTGCTTTAAAAATAGGTGAAGAGACTGTTGTGTTTTTAAGAAGGTAAAGCAGGGTATAGTATGACTAGACTAGGAATTCTATGAATGTATGTGAAAGGATATGATTAAGAGTTCTTAGAATAACTTAGGTACATTTGACTTGTTTTGAAGCAGTATATTCTGTTTAAGAGACAGAGTGTTAGTGTGTGCTGTTTTTAGTCACATAACAGTTTGTTATCAACACTCTCCTATCTTAGAAGGAACAGCTTAGTCATATAGTGAAACTCCTTTTCCACTTCACAGCTCTGACAAAAAATCTGCCATGGACACATGCTGAAGGAACAGAACCACTACAAAGTATAAAGTCACCCACCTGGTGACAACAGCTGTTCTCCCCAGGAAAGAAATCTTCAAACGTTTACTCTCCTCTCAGTAAGTCCCCCAATTGGTTGTTGCGCCACATACTGTATCAGCCAATGGGATATTTGGACAGTGGTGCTCGAAGTTGTCCAGTGTCCAGAGGTCAGCATCCTGTAGGGAGAAACTATTGTAGTATTGAACTTGTAACTCACTATTGTGTGCACAAAATGAACCTACAACATCAATTCATGCTAATCAGATGGAGTATAGAGTTAAACAAAGGCAAGACAAAAATTATTAGTTACAGTTTTGTCTCACCTTATATGAGAGCAGGTAGAAATACATAGAAAAAGTCAAAGTAAACAGATCATTTGAAAACTAGATGTATAAAGTACTTACTGTAGAACTATATTACATTTGAATTTGACAGTGATGAAGTTTAACCAAAAGCATTCATTTGGCAAAAAACACTCCTTGTTAGTAAGTATATGTAAGTAAGTGAGGCCATCTTAAGTTCTGTCAGTAGTTATCAGTGTTTCTACTTGCTGGTTTTCCAAAAGTGTGAAGCTTGTGTTTATGTATGTGTATTAAAAAAATTAAGTCCTTAGTCAGCCAACTCATTTCAAATTAAGTATTTCAATAAAAGTGTTTGCCAACTACACAAATTTACAAATGCTCAATGACTTCTCTAAGAAAAAGTACAGAACAGTATTTTAAATGCTGTTGAATTTGATGTTGTTGATAACATAAATATAGTTTTAGGGAATAAATATCAAAACAAACATTTTTTAGTCCCAGCACTTACAGCTGCTTCATCCCTAATAACATCATAATTTATTAGTTGATCAGATTTAGATTGATTAGATTGTTTTATAAAAATCAAAGTAACTAAATCTGTCAGATAGTAAAAGTTGTGGAATAAATTACTTGAGTAAAGTTATGAAATGTAGTCGAGTAAAGAATAAAATAACTTTAGTTAGTGAGTTATATTTATATACCGTATATCACCTCTGACTGTACCTAAATACACTGATATAGAGATAAAGTGTACAAATATGCTCTCAAGGCCGTTTTTCCACCCCACATACTTCTGACCTGCTGAACAGTCATTCTGAATGCATGGCCATTGATCTGCTGCTGTAGCAGACTTTACTCTTCTTTAGAGGTTTTTTCAGAGGGATCTTTGGACCTGGATATAAGTTTGTTCACACAGCCTTAGTGAGGGCGAACAGTAAAGTGGGGAAATGAGTCATGATGTTCCAGTTGATCTGAGAGGTTTCGGATAGGGATGAGGTCAGGTCTCTGTGTAGGACAGTCAAGCTCAAGTTCAATCTGGGGAAACGGTCTTTGTAGAGCTGTCTGTGTGTATAGAAGACAGTTGCATCAAATTGGAAACAAACACAAAACTATGTAGTTATTATTCAGTTTCACTTGAGCTAAGGGGCCAAACACAAGACAATAAAAACAGAAATACAAATGAGCTAGATAGTTCAAGTCAGCAGTATTGGAATAGGTATTGGTTGATGTCTTTCTCTGCCATGGTCACATACAGTACAGCACAGTACAGTCCCTCTCTCCTTTCACTCAGATTGATTATCTGTGTAAGGGGCAGTCTGTGTTCATGTGTCCACCAGGCAAACTTTCTTTGTGGCATCCTCTAGATGGAGTAGCTCCATAACCTTTCCTCACTCTGCTTTCCTGTGTGTTGTACAACCACATTTCACAGTGGTTGTACACTGTCTTTTTAAGGATTTTGACTTGTGTCCTTGTGATAAAGCATAGGTCCATATGCTTAAACAAACACTGTGTTTCTGACCTCCTAGTTGCCAGGCTGCAGCACTATGAAGTATGCAAACTTATTTATCTGTCTGTATTTCTGCTGAGAGTGTACAGGAATCCACATGCATCTGTTCGACCACCAGACTTGAACTCGACCCAAGCCTAAGACTGTGGTGGAGCCCACCCAGGCCGAACAAGTATATTGTACTTAATGTCCAAACCCAATCTAAGCCCAACACAGTGCATGCCTTTTGCTTCAGTGTGACGTACAATTGGAAGCATCAGTCTCCACAACCCGGCCATGATTTATTAATTTCTCTCCAAACCTTACTCAGACCCTTGGGTACAGACGGATCCTATCAGCTTAGGTCTGGGTATCCACCTTACAACCAGGGCACGCAATCAAAGAAGCACAGCAATTTGGAAAATTAGTAAAAGTGTTGCACACTAATTCAAATCACTGCTTTCAGGGGATAATAAACTGCAATAAATCAATAATAATAAAACTCTTTACTCTTTACTAAGATGCTAAATATGCAACTTCTGATATTGAAACAATCACAACAATCTGCTTGTAATTTCAAACAGTGATAAACAAGTAGTAGTTTAGTTCAGCAGAGGTGATCTTCATTCTGAGCAGGAACAGGCTAATTGTAGCAGCTACCAGCTACCAGCTATTATTAATAATTATATTATAATATTATCATTTCATTTAGCCTCAAATTATTTAATTCTGTTTTTTTTTGTGCTGAAGGTTCTATGTTCCCTTATAGTCATCCGTGAAGTACCTGCAGCCTTGTCTGGAGATGTCTAGAGTCTGTTAGCTGCTCAGTAGCAAATAGCCAAGACTAGCTGATGAACAGTAAAGCATTTGTGTCAACTGGACACAGAACAATAAAAATAGGAAATGTTTGTGTTGTTTTTTAAGCTTTTTCCAGCTTTTTCACAAATGACCAAAACATAAACATAACATTTTTTTTTTCCCTGGACCCCTTCCCAATCTGACCAGTGACGACATGTTTAGTCGCATGTCGTCATTTAACCACTGGCTGTCTAAGTGGAGTCCCTTAAACAATGTGGGCTACATAGACAATTGGAAAACCTTTTGGAGAAAACCTGCGCTGATTAGAAGAGACGGCATCCATAAGAACTTAAAAAGAGAAAAAAACGTAAGAACTTAAAAGAAAAAAGACGGCACCTCCCACAGAACTAAATAAAAAGAATACAATTAAATTTGGACTGTTAAATATCAGATCTCTGTCGTCTAAATCCCTGTTAGTGAATGATTTGATAAGTGACTATCTAATAGACTTATTCTGTCTTACTGAAACCTGGCTGCAGCAGGATGAATATGTCTCTCTGAATGAGTCAACCCCCCAAGTCAAATTAATTTTTTATGTTCCTAGAAACACCTCGGGGTGGAGAATTAGCAGCAATCTTCACTCAGGCTTATTAATCAACCCCAGACCTAAACATTCATTTCGAAGCCTCACTCGTAGCCTCTCTGATCCTAACTGGAAAAGTCAAAAGTCCAGTCCTGTTTGTTATTGTATGCCGTCCTCCTGTCCCTTACTCTGAGTTTTTAACTAAATTCTGAGACGTTCTATCTGATTTAGTTCATAGTGCAGATAAAGTTATTATAGTGGGTGACTTTAATATCCATGTAGATGTTGATGATAACAGCCTCAACACTGCATTTAAGTCACTATTAGACTCCATTGGTTTTACCCAAAATGGAAACTGTTTTAATCACATCCTTGATCTTGTTCTGACATCTGGTGTTGAAACTGATCATTTTTAAATAACATTTGAATTTACAGTACCAAACTTAACTTCACCTAAGAATACATTTCACTACCGTAGATTTTTATCTGAAAATACTGTTGACAAATTTAAGGATTCCATCTTTTATTTCAGAGCCATGTACCAACACAGAGGAGGGCAGTCATTCTAACGTTACTCCAGCAGCCTTACTCCAAACAATACTCAATACTGTTGCTCCTCTGAAAAAGAAGCTAGTAAATCACAGGAGGCTAGCTCCATGGTACAATTCACAAATTCATACCTTAGAGCAGACATCACGTAAGCTGGAAAGGAGGTGGCGTTCCACTAACTTAGATTAATCTTGCCTAGCCTGGAAAGATAGTTTAATAGTTTTAAAGTTGCTGTAGTCAAACCTCTACTCAAAAAGCCTACTCTGGCCTCAGGAGTTTTAGTATTCAGTCAAGTCAAGTATTTCCAGTCAGGATTTAGAGTACATCACAGTACAGAGACAGCACTGGTAAAGGTCACTAACAGTCTTCTATCATCAGACAATGGATCAATCTATATACTCATTTTGTGTCTTAGTGCTGCATTCGACACTATAAATCAAAACATTTTATTACAAAAACTGGAACATTGGGGTTAAAGGAAGAGCACTAGGCTGTTAAATCGTATCTATTAGATAGATTCCAGTTTGTGCATGTTAATGATAAGTCTTCCATGCACACAAAAGTTAGCTACAGTTCCACAGGGTTCTGTGCTTGGATGCTTGGATGCTTGGATGCTTCCATGCATTTTTTACTTCCAGACTGGACTATTGGAATTCGTTATTAATAGTTTGTCCCAATAACTGCCTAGGAAGCCTCGGATTAATCCAAAATGCTGCAGCCAGAGTTCTGACTGGAATTAGCAAGAGAGGTCATATTTTTCCTACGTTGTAGGAGAAAGGAAGGCAGAGCCTTTAGCTATCAAGGTTCAGGAGTCAGACACCCTCTCTACATTTAAGACTTTCCTTTTTTATAAAGCTTACAGTTTGTGATGGCTTAAATGACTCTAACTGTTTTTACATTTATATGTTTTTAATAATTACAATTTAGATTGTTTTACATGCTGATGTATGGTTTGGCAATTTCAAGCCGTTATATTAGGTTTTTAACTAACTATGTTAACTATGTTTTATTATTAATCTTTATTGTGTATTATTATTGTGAAGCTGAAAAGTAACTAGTAACTAAATATATCAAATACATTTTGTAAAAATACAATATTTGCCTTCAAAAATTGGACTTAAGTACAATATACTTGCCACCACTGCTTATACTGACTAAAATACAAAAGCTCAATATGCCAGGCTCTAGTTCTGCCCTGTCTACACATTAGTCTGTAATTGTTGTCTCTCTTGCAGTTTAGTGAAACTGCTTTTAGCTGGTTGAAAAACAGCTGAAGGGACTCTCCATGCCACACAATGGTTTTAAAGCCAAGCTCACAATTCAAACCAGGATGTAATTATGCCTGGTCTGCAGCACTGACCAGTCTCTGTTGTTCTTTATCTGAGTCAGACGCTGCTTGGTTGATACTGGTGGAGACTTGGCAAAGAATCACAAGGTTCTCACTGCATGTGTTGACTCTGGTATCTACTGGCAACCTTTCAAGTCAAATCCCTGTTCCTATGAAAGAGAGAGAAAAGATCTTTCCCAACCCTTTTGTCACTTTGATTTGACTTTCTTTAATTAATCTTTTGACTCCTGCTTACATTTGTATGTGCTGCAGGAGGGTTCATAATTTTGTAAATCTGTTGACAGAAGCTAACCTCTCTGTGGGGGTGTTAATGTCAGAAAAAAGATTTTGTATCCTTTTTAGCAGAGGGTAAAACAACCTTAAATCTTTTGACTAAACACAGTGAAACAGTTTATCCACATGTCATTGCAAAAAAGCAGTGAAGACAACTTTAAATAGAATTAAATTTAGGTGTAAGTCATTAAATTTAATGGTTGGCAAACAACTGAAACATAGCAAAGCCATAAATGTAATTGTTTGTGCTTGCCAGTCTGCCTTTACCTTGATTGTTAAAGGGTTAACCATTTAATTTAAAGTTTATGTAAGTGAACAGAGAATACCATTTATTAAATTGTGTCTGTATGTCTACAAGGAACACAAGTCTGAAAAGTATGGTGTGGTATTTTATGAAAACCTGAAGATGAGACTTTACATCACATTGCATCTCCACTTTAAATGACTGCTGATTCACACACAGTAAAACACACCCATGTACGGGGCGCTCACAGCCATCTTAGGTCAGCTGTGTTGACAGATTTAAAGGTTACCCATTTCAGCCTTCTTGTAGACCATCACTCAAACTATTATTAGACCAAAGAGTAGCATGTTGACTCTGGGTTATATTGGCCTCTCACTCATGTGTTCACGTGTCTGCATTGTCCCATTGTCACTGTGCTATCACAGCGAGCCATGCCACTGGGTTTGTTAGGGACTCAGTTGAACCATAGAGGGACCCTAAAAACCCTGCAATCAGCCATGTAAATACCAGGAGCTCAGAGGAAACAGACACTAGAGTGGATCCTGTTGAGTAGCATCCACTGAGGGCCAGTAAGTCATACTTACTCACCATCTCCACTTAGTGTTCCACTTTAAAACACATACCCAAAGTTAAACAGTAGTTGGTCTGAAGGGCTGCATTTGTAATCTATTTAATCACACAGTGCATATCTGTTTTCTGTTTTGTTGACTGATCAAACACAGCAGTAATAATATTAATTTCACTATTAATGAACTGAGATATTATATGGACTATATGCAGATATTGCCTATGTGTTGTGACTTAAAAGTACATCTGAAGGTCCACCTATTGCAATCACTCATTTCTTTCTTGCTTTGATTTTGAGTTTTTGTTCAGATGTTTTTTTCTTCTTTGTACATTCATCGCAGTTTGGGACCTGTTTTGTACTAATTTGAAACCCCATAGTAGCGCTGACATATGCATGTTTGGCAGCTGTCCAACCACAATTTCTCCAAGGGGATTAATAAAGTATTTATTATTATTATTATAAACTGAAACTTAAATAAACATTTCAATTAGAGGAAAACCAGACTTAACAGAATAAATAAAATTAACTTTATTTGTATGAAAAAACAATGTATATTTACAGTATTTGCATATTGCATAATACAGTATTTACAACAAAGTGTGCACAGGGTAGAGTGGAATTTAGATACATCCACTAGACAACAGGTGGCGCTACACAGCAACTTACTGCAGCCAGGCAGATCCTCAGTATGCTGCCTTCAGGTACTAGTTATAAACTCCTAACTTCAAGCATTTTTGACAAATTCTAAACAGTTGGGTCTCTGCATCAAGTAGTTTTGTCTATTTTCCTCTTTGTCTTTGTGTTGTAGCAGCAACTTATGTTTGCTTGAGCACACATCATAGGTTTTTTATTGATTTATTCTAAATTTGACTAGATTCCTTTGAATCTACATACTACAGATTGGTAAAGTAAGTGTACTTAATTCTTAAAGTAGCTTACAAGTATGCACACTATCAGTGCTTTGCATTTATCAATTTTCCAATAGGGAATCACTGCTTTAACTCTAATGTACACTTCAACTACCAACTATTGACATGATTTCTAAGCTCTCTCCATAGTGGGTGGGCCTGTCACAAGTCTTCCAGGCTGCCTCTTCGACTCTGTTGTATGTGCTCAGTGCATGAAGGCATACAAAAAAATATTTTTGACAGAACTTAAAGGCATAATTTTTAAGCAGTACAAAGTGACAGGTAGCTCAGGCACTTTTTGTTCAGCTGTCTTTAAAGCTGCAGTCTGTGTGTGTTTAGTGGTGTAGCAGCAGCAGTCCTCTTATAAATCTCTCAGGTCACTTGGTTCGACCCCATGAGCTTTAGGAAGCATGCAGCCTATTGGCTATGCTTCGCTGGTTAAGTCTTTGAGTCTTGGAGAGGGTCATGTTCTGGGTCACAGCCCCATTTTCCCCATGAACCAGTTCCCTCTCCTCCTCGTCCTCAGCCTCCTCCTTCTCCTGGCCCACCACACTGCACTGTGTCTTTGTCTCAACAGTTCTCTGCTCCTGGGCCAACATGAGAAGCATCTCGGCATCCATTGGTTCACCAGAGGAGAAGGGGTGGCACACAGTTTCAACTAGCCCAACGAATGTGCCCAGCACTGCAAACACAGAGCCAACCAGGTAGACCTTCAACAGCCCCCGGCTGGGTTTCTGGCTCAGCATCTCTTTGGCGAATGGGATCAAGTCCTGCATGTTTTCCATTTCTAAGTTGAAGCTGTATATAAACCTGTTAAGATTAAAAATAAGCAAAAAAAAACTTAACTAATTGCAGACATTAGACCAGATCAACTTAAGTGAGATTTGCAGCAACACTGCAACAGAAGCTGACCGTTCATGTGATACAAAACACATTTAATAAGAAATATGTTAAATTGTAACATACTAGTCAAGTCTAACCAAGAAAAAACACGTACAAATTATTTAACTTAACAAACCTGACACAAATATATTGTTGTTGACTAAATGCATGAGCTATTAGAAAATACACTAAAGTAACCACAGTATAATGTCCCTTCAATGTACACAGCATGCACACCTTTTACCTCTGACGCTTTGAAAGAGAACAGAACTTACTGTGATGTAGTTGTTTTGCTGTTTGCTCTGGCCACAGGTTTGCTCAGCTGAAGTTTTAGATTCTGGCAAGAACACACACCTTCACTGTACGCTGTGCTCTTTTATAGCCCCACTCTCCCCACCCACACAGTCACAGCTGCTGAATATTTAGAAGCCGAGCTGGCTAGTCTCTGCAGAAATGCTTTAAAGAGAACTTTGACCCAGTGTGTGTGTGTGTGTGTGTGTGTGTGTGTGTGTGTGTGTGTGTGTGTGTGTGTGTGTGTGTGTGTGTGTGTGTGTGTGGGCTTATTGCACAGTTAATATTCATTCATGTTCCTACTAACTTATTACAAAGTATTTGTAATAATGTCATAGTAATATTCTCACAATTTACCTTACAGAATAAACTGTAGCTATTAGCTGTTAGTTATGTTAAGGTTAAGTACACAAAAAATTACAAGAAAACACAACCAAACTGACAGAAAACAAACAAATAAAGAAAACATTTGGACAACAAAGGCATTGCATTTAAAAAAAAACTAAATGGACACTGAGGGGACCGTGCTATAGGGTCAGGATGTGGAAACTAAAATAACAATGAGAGTGGTCAATAATGTTTTATAGCCTTATGTCTGTAGTAGAAATTATGGTATGGGAAGGAAGAGACCATTGGGGTCAAAGGTCAAGACCAAACCAATGAAGTAAAAGTAAACAACAATATGTTCCCAGTTCTTTGTTGTCATGATGGTGCTGTGTGGGAGTTGGTAGGCTAAAAGCCACGCAGGTGACCGGGGGCTTTCCCATCAGCTAATGGAGTCCATGTTAATCTTCCACATCAACACTCACCAAATGAGGGGAAAGGTTGTGTAAACCCTGTTACCCTACAGTGTTTCTGCCACTGCCAGACTGATGATGCTGCTATGAACTATGGTCAGAGTCGACCACACGTACTCCACACACCCGTGCTGGTGAGTAACGTGCCGCAGGAGAGAGGATGCACAGACATCTGTTCTGTATCACAGCATCTGCTGTCATCAGAGGAACACTGCACCCTAGTTCTCTGTGTGGGCCAGTGCTGGCTTCTTGGGGAAATTATTGCTGGACAGCATATGTTGTTGCTCCTTCTGGGTTTAGGTGTCTTGTCCCATGACACATCAACATGTAGCCAGGAGGAACAAACTTTTAATTATACCCACTTTCAACCTTAGCTAGCTTTCTAACATAACATAAAATAAACTATAGTAACACGTGTATTTTTTAGACATTTATCCAATGTACCTATTATATTAGCAACATTAGTTGAATCTGTATTTTAAAGCTGGCTTATTAGCCAGGCCTACTGTACAGGTATGTTCATTTATACCATTTCCTGCATTAGTCACCTGAACTAGTTTGATACCATACCACAACTGTTTTTTATTTTATCTTCATTCCAACTAGGCCAAACACCACCATAGCTTGGCAAAACATTTGTAAATCTTAGTGTATGAAAGGAACTTTAGAGTGACCCAGAGTGACCCACCAAGACCAGAGTAATTACAACCTTAAGTATCTGGCTAACATTTAGCATGTGAGAGTCCTGTTTGTATACAATAAGAGGCTTTGTGGTGGGGGGTGGGGGTAGAGGGGGTTGGACAGTTTTAGTTAGTCCGACAGTCACTTTCTGCTCAAGGTAGAATGCATAGAGATAAGAACAACCCTTACATTACTACCTCCAGCCCTCGCACACACACATGCATACGGAGCTGATATAATAGTTATAATAATTCACATTGGCTACGATTAATTAGTTTGACCCCAGCTCCTGTGGACTGGACTGAGTTGTAACACAAGTCTTGTAAAGTGAAGGATCCCATGTCCACGTTCACTGGTGTTACCATTAGTGCTGAAGTCACTAATATTTAGGTACATGCAAATCGAAACCACTCAGTAGTAGTTTTGGTTTTCTTTTTTTCCCCAGTGGATATACAGTCCATCTAACATGATATACTGCACTGTACTGTAAGGGGTAAAGGGACTTGGACAAATAAGTAGTATTAGGTATTATAGTAGTAATAGTAATGGGGTGAAAATAACTCTCCCCTATTAAAGAAAACTACATAAATTCAAAATTGTTAGGTAGGTTTTTACAGTTAATTCTAGCCTTAGCTCATAAGTTTTTCCTTGTTCTGTGGCATATCCTACTCAATATCTCTGTTTATGTATGGTCAATGCACCAAATGTCTTTAATTAGACACACTTCACTCACTACACTGGGATTCTATGAACTGGGCAACCCCTGTTCATCCAGCAGCTACAGACCCGTCCAGGAGTACTACAAAACATACTGTGAAAGTAAAGTGAAGTCAATAAAGCTTAATATTCAGTTGCAAACTAATTTATTTAAACTGCAGCTGCATCAAATCTGTAATTCAATGACATCACCATACTGTTGGTTTCTTCTGCTGATATGCAGCTGGTGTTTGTTTTGGGGGGTTCTCCGTTCACTCTCCTCTTCGGCATGTGGAATTTTTACCTATTTTGTATATATTGCTGGGCTTTCTTTCTTTCCGTATTCATTATTAATGCCCATACAATACCATGCGTTGCTGTTTTAGTTTTGACATGTTAATAGCCTACTGTAAGTTTGTTACGAACGAGCTAACTAGTGGACCCAGGCGCAGAAGGACAGCAGGACAACAGAGTGTGACTTCCCACACAAGATTTATTAAAAAATAATAACAAAAATGCAGAACAGAGGGGATGTAATGTAAACAAAATTAATAGAACAAACCAAAATCTCAAAAGGAGAATCAAACTAAAAACACTGCAAAAGGCAGGCAAACCAGGAACTCACTAGGTTATATAATAAACAAAACCCTCACAGCTAAACACGATCCTACAGAAATCAAAATCACAGCAGAAGCTGGAACTAACAAACGAAAACAAAACCACAGCAAATGCTGGGACAAAACCTAATACTACACATACAAAGCTGGACCTAGAAGAAACAAAAAACGCAGCAAAATGCTGGAACAAACTACAGAGCAAACAAACTGACTAGACTAACAAAACTTACAAACCGTGGAGAACAAAGCTAGAGGTCGGGGAAAAGGTAAATGGAAGAGGCAGGGAACAAACGAGGTAGACGGTTGACACACTAGCAAATAATAAACACACAGACATGGACTTAAATACAAGACAAACTAATGATTAACAACAAACACCTGCTAAAACCCACACCTGTTGCCACTCCAATCAGCCAAGGCCTGGCCCCGGAAGTCAGGGAAACAGAGACAGAGACCTCCGGGGACACTGCCTCAACTGGCTGGAGGAGGGAATTGTAACAAAGTTGGTAGCTGCCACTTCATTTTATATAGCCACAAAATCAGAATATTTCTGAAACTCAACTTAAATATTACCAGTGGCAACAATGATCACACAGTGCACACAATGTCAGAGCATTTGTCAAAGGTCAACCCGTTGATATTCCAGCCCATGATACAGTAATAAAATGTCAACAATCACATTTACAATCACTGAAAAAAGATTCCCCAGGTTGATTGGGTAGGTGTGCAGTAAATCTTGCTTGGGCCTATCCAGGGCTACTCTTGGCGAAATGCCTAGTGCATAATGTTCTCTTTGTGTAATTAAATTATACAACAGTCTCTGTCTGTTCAGATTTAGGTTTACAACTAGCAGATCTCATTTACTTTACTTTGTACTTGCATTTGCTGAATGTGAAGTGATTGTTATCAACTCAAAGATTCCGATCCACATCTTGCATATTTACAAGGTTTCAAGCACAAATTATCACTTACAATATGCTATTAAGTGATTGCAGTTAAGACTATTTTCTACTGCCCTAAGTATTTACCAGCTTATGATAAACAACAACTCACATAAAGCAGCCATAGTTCTGTGTTACTGTTTTGAAAGGCAGGAATCACCAGGCTGTTTCTAAGAAATAAATCACAGCTACAGTACTATACAGAGTGATTAAAGTCATGTCTGTACTTGTATGTCTGAAAGTGTAGTGCAGTATTCTGTGCGTGTGCTAGGTGAGTTGGAAGACACACCCTGTACTTGGACTTACTTAGTGTGTCTGCGTAGAATGTTCAAGCTGGCCCTCAGGCTGCTATTTCTTTACACACAGGTGATGATCAACAGGACTCTCATCACTTACCACACAGCCAGTCAAAGCTTAAACACATGCCTGCAGGGCATGTGTTGTGTCTCGGGAGGGACAAATGAGTCTGTGTTTCCTCTCCTGAAAAATGTTTCCATTAGGAAAAAGGTCCATTGTTATGCAATACAATATACAAATAATAAATAAGGAAATCATTAGGCAGATCAGTGCTTACTTCTGAATAATAACTCCTGATATACACTTTAAACGCCTTAAAATCTTCTTAAATTTTGTTTTTTTTTCTATAGTTATGTAACTATATTTTGGACATGCAAAAAGGACCAATTTTTTGATATTGCTGTTGGCATTTACCTGTACATTTAACACCAATGATGGTGGTATACCTTGTTAATGCCCTTGTATAAATTGTTGTTGGACAGTTGAACATAGATGACAGCACTACTATGGGGTTTTTGGTGTCTTTTCCAGGGACATTTCAGCACATGGCCAGAAGAAAACACTGATCCCGGAGTTCATGGATGACTGTTAATACTTAAATTATTCTCTCTTTATTAAAGGTATTAACAAATTCTGAGAATTCTGTCATGGACACATGACATGACAGAACTGACATTACATTTTTTTTTTAATATTGAGTCTAGCAGCTCTGTGATGTTATACTTAAGCTAATCACTTTTTTGAGTTAAATGCTAAAATGTTTAGAATAACAATGCTACAATGCTAATGTTTAGCTGGTATATTTTAAGTACTGTATCACATAATACATATAACTGTGCTCTGAGCTAAAAACATCAACCTGCTGAAAGAGTTTTATAAGATTTAATCACACCTTGTATGGCTTTGCCTTTGAGTTGACTATATGTCAACATCTGCCTACATGCCTGTATGTGCATGTGTGTTGATTCATAGAGTGAAGGGAGTGGTGATGAAGGGTGTGACTCTGACACACACTGTATCATACTATCTAGGTGAGATCGGGTTATAAAGTGGCAGAGAGGCAACAACACACACACTTAAACAGAACTGAGAGCATTGACTGCCAGGTGAGTCTTTCATTGGAAACTATGATCAGCTGGCCTTGATTCCATTTCAGTTTGTTGAATTAGTTTTTATTGTTCTCATCAGCTCCGACATTCAAGGAGGAACACAAGATGATAATACTTTTACTTCTGACTGGTAAGATTGTCTTTCACTTTTTCAATTTTTTAGTTATCTTTCTATTTCACAAAGTTTATCTTAAAACCTTTCACTTTCAACTTGACTTGACAGAATGGAAGGTATGCAGGTTTTTCATCCAAACAAACATGGCAGCAGCTAATTACACGAACTGTTCTATTTTCGAGCAGAGAGGAGGGACCAGACTAAATGTAAGCGGCTGCAGTGACTGGTTTGGATGAGAGCCTGCATACTGTCTAGCAGTGATGGCACATGTTTATAGAAATTATATAAAATTCTGAGCTCTGGATTTTATAATTTACCTGAAATAAGATAACACATTATTGATCCCTGTGTGGGGAAAAGATAAACTCTATAGTAAATTGCCGAATAATTATAATAATGCAGAATATCAGCAAAGTAACTATGATAGCTAGTAAGAAGTGCAGGTGTGCAGGAGTGAAGTTCGGACAGTGTTGGGAGGGAGGTAACAAAGTGATCAGTGGAAATCATCCTGTGGTAATGCTCTTTCACACACCTCTCTTCTGAAGAGGAGGTGGGGGGACATTGCTTAAGGGATTAGCACATTCAAATCTAAATAAAAGGAATAATGTATTAAGGTTGTAAGAATCAGTCCAGATTTTTTAGACACTATGATATTGAGTAAATCACAGGTTTTTTACTACCATTGATACATATGTCCTGTGATTGCTATCCAGGTATTTTCTTCCGGTTTCTTTTGCTGTCAAAATGTGTTGAAAATACACAAAACTGACATATTCATAGCATGTTCTAATCATGGCATTGTTCAACTCAAGTACAAATTTGATTGAATTAATGTTTGACTTTAGATGAAGATTTTGTATAACTTAAAGTACTGTAGGTAATGATCTGAGCACAAGTGTTTCTACCCATAACTTCTCAGAATAACAGTAACCCTACTGTACCGTGTCTGCAACATAGGAAATAGGAGGAGGCAAATTAAATCATTTTCATTATCTAATCAAATGTACCATATTTAAGGGGTTCCATTTGATAAACAAACAAGAAAATCATGACTAGAAAGACCAATGTTGCACAGACCAGAGAATTAGCCTTAGCTTGCTGGTATTTTTTGAGCTGTTTTCATACATCATTAAAAAATTCAGGACCAAAGTTATAGATGACTGATGCTGGTCATTCAGTTACAGCATGTTAACACTGCATTTCTTGTTGACAGCCATAGCTGCAGTATCACTGGCCCAGACTGACTGCTCTCAGGGGGCTTGTTATCCACCTGTCAGTGACCTGCTCCTGGGGAGGGCTCACCAGCTCCATGCTTCTTCCACCTGTGGCCTCAGTGGCTCTGAGGTCTACTGCACTCCATACCTGCAGGTAAGAGTCCTGTATTTAAAGGATATTTCATCCCTGTCGATTAAAGATAATGTGAGACACAAGTTTGTGTCATACTATTGAATTCCATTTTCTTGATCGAGAGTTAGAAGACAATGACTACCAAATAGTAAGTGCAGTTTTAATATTGACCTCACAAAACCCCATATCAGTCACTGCCTCAGACTGTGGTGTTCACCCAGACAGCATGAACCTCTGACAGTTGACACTGTCAGAGGGTGTGTGGTGCAGAGGTCATGCTGAACAGACAGATGGGCCTGAGATGTGCAAGGCAGTTTTAACCAGACTGCCTGCTGGTCATTTATGAAATAGTCTGATTTCAGTGCCAGAGCATCATGTTGCAACTGTACTCTTTAACCAATGTCTGATAAAGCAATCTCCAGCCCATCTGCTGGATCAGCACAAACCTCTCATTACTGGATAAAATGCAGATTTTGAAATAGGACTTTCACTGCTTTCACAGGAAAATGTTTGTGTTGATCTTAGATAACCTCACTATGTACTGTATGTGTGCTGTGCTGACAACTGCTGCAGGGCATGGATAGTTGTGTTAGGTGTGGACTCTCTCTCTCCCTGAGTTTACCCTTTTTTTTTTACCTGAGGCACACCTTGTCCAGACAGGGAGGTGCAGCAACACTGAGCTGTATCTCAGCAATGACACACAGGAACAGACACATACTTATGCATGACCAATGAAAAAGACTAACAATGATGAAGATGAAAGCCAGGGAAATGGGAATTCCAGTGGTCTAGCCCTGATGAGAGCAGTGCATGAATCATGCTATGTGTATCAGATAATAAAAGACGTATCTGGATTATTGCTTTATTACAGAGATGCTGCAAAGCTGCACTATTGTGGTATTAAAAATAATGAGTCCAGTGACAAAGACTTTTAACTGTTTGAAGAGGCAATTAGGAAAGAAAAGACACTCCCCTCTGAAAGTATTGGAACAGTGAGACCAGTTCCTTTTTTTTGTGCTGTAGGCTGAAAACATTTGGATTTGACATCAAAAGATGAATATGATACAGAAGCTCAATATTTCATCTTTCAATATTTCATCTTTCAACAGATAGACTGTTCCCATTAACATCAACAAATATTTTTATTCTTCTTTTGCAGTGCTTTCCAGGCTTTAGCTTTCACTTTTTTTCAGTTTTTGTTTTTGGGGGTTAATACCCTTAGTCTCCTCGTTAGCAGGTAAAATACTGCTCTGTAGCACTGACTTAGCCAGTCTAAAACGTTCTACTTCCTACCCCTGATGAAGTTCTTTGTTGTTTTGGCCGTGTGTTTTGGGTCATTAGTTTGGTTGCATCTTCTTTTTTTCATCTAAATTGGCAGCCAAAATGTTTCAATGGACTTGACTGAGTTAATTTTACTGCTACCATCATGTGTTACATCATCAATGAAGAAGTCGTGCAGCCCAAGCCATGTCATTACCTTTCATGTTACATGTTTCATACATGAGCTTGTATGAGCAGATCCTTTCTTTCTCCAAACTTTAGCCTTTCCATCACTTTAGTCAAGGTTCATCTTTACCTCATTAGTCCATTAAACTTTGTCCCAGAGTTTTTGAGGCTCATATTTTTTGGAAAATTTCAGCCTGGCTTTCCTATTCTTCCTGCTTGTTGTTGTTTGTTGTTCTATGCTGTTCGGTTCTCTCTCAATTTCCACTCATCCAAACGTGTCAAGGCAGGTGGCCGGCCACCCTGAGCCTTCTTGCTTGTTGCTGTCTTTGTTGTTGTTGTTTTTTGATCTGTGCTGTTATGTTCACTCTCCTCTTTCCACTTACCCCAACCTGTCAAGGCAGATGGCCGCCCACCCTGAGCCTGGTTCTGCTTGAGGTTCCTTTCATCAAAGGGAGTTTTTCCTCTCTAATATCACCTAGTGCTTGCTTAAATGGGGCTGTTGGGTTTTCTATATAATTCTGTATACAGTTATATTTTGTAAGATCTTAAACCTTACACTGTAAAGTGCTTTGAGATTACTTTTGTTGTAATTTAGCACCTGATCTTTTGTCTCATTTTTGACATCAAACACAAATGTAAAATAAAGGAACTGGCCTCTCTTTTTCAAAACTTTTTGAGGGGAGTGTAAATGAAAACATGCAAGATATCCTTCTATCTACTTTCAACAGTCATTCAATCTGTAAGGAGAATTGGGAAATATTCAATTTACACTTTTGCTTTTATGATTTTCCTAACACCACAATAATATTCATTACATTACACCTGAGTGTTTCCTATGTGCACAGTAGAAATAAAATTACCAAAAAAGGCTCAGTCAGTCATTGCATTTGAATGTGGAAACATGAATATTAGGTGGGTGTGATGTATATTTTTGATTTAGTTATATTTTCTTATGGGGTTCTCTCTGGGGGAGCTGTCAATTCAGAGACTGCTGCCACTGTCATAGTGACTACACATTTCTAACAAAAAGCCTGTTCTATACAGGGGCTTAAATTAAGCCTGCAGTGGAGCTGAATAATGGCAACTCTAGGATCCTACATTTAGGTACAAACACAAGCATTGTGAGTGACTGTTATGTCTATTTCGGGGAACATGTAGAAACAATAGAAAAGAAGCTGAAAAACAGTTTGACCTTTACTGATGTGCTTTACTTTTTGCAGTGTAATGGCCTTTTATCCAGATAAAAATAAATCCAGGCAATTTGCCTGTGAGTTGAGACACGTAGCTTAACTGGAAAACTTTGGTCTTTATGTTGTAACCATCAGCAAACCCTGAGGGAACTTTTACCTAGAGGGAACGCTGCCATGGATTGTGTGCCAGAGTGGCAGCTATGTCCAGAGTACCCAGCACGGGGAGGGGGCCGGACTGCTAAACCTTGACTGAGCTGGTGAAAGCAGTGGCCCACTTGTCTATGACATCAGCATTTGTGTGGGGAATTGTCTGAGCACAGCACAGTTGCACATACTTGCTGGCCATCCTCATTAACAGCACGTTGCTCATCAGCAGTGGATAGTGACAGCGTCATTACTGTAAATGTTAAAGGAACATTGCAAATGTAAATAAGATTAAAGTCAGAACTAAAGTTTGTGTGTTTGTTTGCACACGTACATGCAGACTTCACGTGTACAGTGTGATTTAGAGGTCAGTAGACAATCACCTAAACTGCTATTTCCAGATGAATTATTTCTGCAGCACTGTTTTAGATTTCCAGCTGTTGACTGCAGCTGTGTTGGTGAACCAACTTCACAGTAAGTCTGCATGTTTGTGAGAGCCACTGTTACTGATTTACACATGTTTGTGGGGTTTTTTGTTTCATAGACAAGGATGAAGTGTTGTCCATGTGACTCCCGGAACCCAAAGAATCAGCTGTCCCACACTGTGCAGGACGTCCTGTCCACTTCTGGACCAGATAGATGGTGGCAATCCAAGAAAGGTGGGCAAAGAAATGGAAAGAAAAGAGCATTGTTTAGAGTGAAAAGAGGTGAAAAGGTATATTTATCTCAGTATCTATCTCACTATCTTTATCCAAGCTCTTTCAATCCTTTGCTTCATTTTCTATCAGAAATATCACAATTTAAGCTGTCCTCAGCAGGATTCTGTGAACTGGAAATTGTGCTTAACTGCGTCCCCTGCTTGTGCATCCAAAACATCTGACAGTCTTTGAAAATTATCTGAATATTTCTGTATTTATATATATATACACACACACACACACACACACACACACACACACACACACACAGTCAAAAGAAAAACAGTGACTCTTAGTTTTGTGCACTGCATCTGATGTAATAATTCCCTGTCTGTTGTCCTGCAGAGGTAAGTCCAGTTACTCTCCAGCTGGACCTTGGCAACCTTTTCCAGCTCGACAACCTGGTGCTCAGCTTCAAGGTACGGCAGTCTGTGCATATGTGCACACACAAGAAAGAAAGGAAATCAGGTTTAAAGTTTATCACACACGTAGAAAAATAAGTTTTATATGAACTTTAAGCAGTATTCATCTTTTTTTTCTTTGCAGGGTCCTCGTCCCAGTGCTTTTGTCATAGAGAAGACACTGGACAATGGCCAAACATGGCAGCCTTCTCTTTACTTGGCTATAGACTGTGAAAAAGCTTTTCCAGGCATCCGCACAACAACACCTCTTTCTATTGACGAGACATACTGCTCCACATTGCCCCCTGCTGGAGGAAATCCATACCATGATCACAAAGTAAGTTTTCATTCGTCTTCACTCTCTTGAAAAAGTTTAGTTTTGTTAGGTTATAAAAATTCAATCTTTATCATTAACACTATTTTAGATTTATAAAGATTTTGTCAAATCTTTATAAATCAATCAAAAGAGATTTAAATGTAAGGGTTTGTGAAATAATAGCAAAACATCCTGTGTATATAAATACGACTATTTGTCTTCTCCAGATTGAGTTCAGTCCTCTGCGTCAGTACACTTATGTCCCACTTCCCAACAGTCAAAAAATTGAAGGTATGAATTTCTGTCTCCTGAAGTCAGTTACTTCCTGGCGCATAATGAATGGAGCTCTAAAGTTGGCTGCATTATGACATGTGTCACTTTCACAGATGTGTCTGGGTTAACGGGGCTCAGGCTGAGGTTCACGGAGCTGGGTGATGTGCCGCGGCTCCCAGGAAGAGCCCTGAGCAGGTTTTATGCACTGAAGGAGATGAGGTTGATGGGCAGCTGCATGTGCCATGGACACGCCAACCGATGTCTGCCAGAAACCTACAATAATCCACTATCCAATGCTATCCAAGTACGTGTGCAGGTGTTTTAGGCAATAGTTTAGTTTATACAGCTGTTTCTTCCTACTTCTAGTGTTTTTACTCAGCTTCAGCTGTGTGTCCCTCTGAACTGGAAGTCAAAATATGAGATAGGAATGGGTTTTATTATCAGGTTTTTGGTGTAACGGTATGCAAAAGAATTTTGAATACTACAGTATAATGCATTCTCTAGCTGTTTTGGGTCCTGCACCTGACATTGATTTTCATAGATACTCAAATTTAGAAATTCCTTTCTGCAGAGAGCCTTCACCAGGGTTAACCAAAAAAAGACAAAACTGAGTTCTGATTAACATGAACTGTCTTTACTCCTCTGTAAAGTAATTGTGATGATGGATGTCTGTCATTTATCAACTTGTACTTGCTAGATAAGGTGGCAACAGCTTTATGCCATAGTCAAGAAATCCAGAGCTATTATGTTGCAATAAAGTGAAATCAAGAAAAGCAGTAATAAAATGTGTTTATGATTTGTTTTGAAGTAAAATCTCTGAATTTCATTTTAACTTACCACTTTCTGAGACTTTCTGAGGTTTTATTGTTGGTGCAGGCCATATTCCAGATATATTTCATGTGCTGAGACAGTTTTGTAAATTAATAGATGTGTGTGAAGCAGCTGACCTCTAATTAAACATCTCTTCATGAAACTTTGTTCCTGTACTTTATTCCAGGTGAATCCTCAGTGTGACTGCCAGCACAATACTGAAGGGGTGAACTGTGAGCGTTGTACTGATCTCTACAATGATCTACCCTGGAGACCTGCAGAGGAGGGAAACACTCACACCTGCAAACGTAAGACTTGTGACAATTCTCTTTCATCAGCATGACAAATGCTCACCACAGACAGAGAGTATATGTATACCGTATTAACCAAATTTCTCCACAGGATGTGAGTGCAACAACCACGCCCAGCGCTGTCATTTTGACCCAGCAGTGTATGAGGCTAGTGGGCGGAGAAGCGGAGGTGTGTGTGAGGACTGTATGCACCACACCACAGGGCCAAAGTGTGACCGGTGTTCCCCGGGCTACCAGCCGAATCCCCGCAGCACAATGAGCCGTCCTGATGCCTGCATACGTAAGTAACACTGCACTTCATACACCACAGTGCAGGAAGCACAATACACAACAAATCAGACAGTGACTTCAGCATGGACTTTGAATTTCAACTTTACATGGTCAAAAATGTACAGCTGCATGTAGATTGGATGTTGATCTGTGATGTTTGGCTTATGTTTGTGTTGCTGCCAGGCTGTATCTGCAGCACTGAGGGGACAGTGAATGGGGGCCAGTGTGAGGACAGCACAGGCTTGTGTCAGTGTAAAGTAAATGTTGAAGGTCCCCGCTGTGACCGCTGTAGGAGAGGCTACTATGGCCTAAGTGCCTCCAACTCTCTAGGCTGCTCCAGTAAGTCACAGAAACACCTACACGACAATCCCCTGTTCCATTTGTTTTCAGTTAACACTAAATTATTAGAGCTTTCTGCATGCTCCTAAATTTAAAATATATAAGTACTCCACACTACGTACTGTAGACTGGTTCTTTAAACACATTCCTGTGCAGCATCTGATCAAAATGCCCAATTCCTGACTCTGATTTAACTCCGTCCAGAATGCTCCTGCTCTCCCGACGGGTCACTGTCGGATGTCTGTGACCCAGTGACCGGCCAGTGCCCCTGTCGTCCCCACTTCCACGGACTAACCTGTACAGTGTGTTCTAAAGGCTACTGGAAACCGTTACAGTCAGGTGGCTGTGTACCCTGCAACTGTGACCCCACCAGGTCATATAGTGATACTTGTGACCAGGTACTGCCACTAGAATTTATACAGTCTGTATGCTGGCTTGTAAATAGTAGCAAATACTAATGAGACAAAACAAAAAAGAAGTTCTATAGAAATGTCCTGACTTAGGTGTATTAATATTCATTCATTTATTTATGAAAACTGCATTTGAAGGAGTGGATCACAGTTTGGTGTAACACTATTAGTAAATGTAAGAATAAAAAATAAGAATTGCAGATATTTTGTTCAAAGTTTACATCTAGTTTGTATTTGTCATTTCTGATAATGACACTAAAATCACTTTTGTTTTTTTGTGTCCAGATGACAGGTCAGTGTCAGTGCAGACGAGGCTTTGGAGGCCAAACATGTACAGAGTGCCCTCAGAATGCATACAGGGACCCCCTCATAGGCTGCCGACGTGAGTCAGCATTTGAATGTTACATCTAAGAGCGTCTTTTGGTGAAATTACAAGAGTGTACCACGGGCACCCTATGTGGAGCTTTTGATCAAGTGACATTTAAGTATCTTTAAAGTGACTTAAATACCAAAATGGAGCACACATGTATCCTACATATGCTAACAGTCAAACGTTTCTTTCGAAAACATTGGTGTTTCTATATGTGTCCAAACATTTCACTGTTAGTGTACATACACACCCCCTATTATATTGTATTTGTTTATTTCTTTCAAAACAATCAATATGCATGTCCTAACTTTCAACTGTACAACATGTACAGTTGAAAGTTGTTATAACTTGATCATTAGTTTTGATGACTGAAATACTGGCAGTTTAAATGCATGAGTACTGTGTGGATGATTGAATCCTTACAATTGGTTACTGAATTCATATTTCTTGTCATCTGATGTCTTTGTCTCCTCCTCCACAGCGTGCCAGTGTGACACTGAAGGAACACTTCCGGAGTTTTGTGACAAGCGGACGGGCGCCTGCTTGTGTAAGCCTGGCATCACCGGGGCTCGCTGTGATGTGTGCAGGCGAGGACACTGCAACTCCTTCCCTGCCTGCGAGATGTGTCCCTCCTGCTTCTTTACTCTGGACGCACAGAGACAGAACCTCAGCTTCACACTGGAGGGACTTTTCCACAACCTCCCTTTTCGTCCTACAGGAGCTGTTGATCTTGACAGACTTGGACCTCGCTTCTTAGCCCTGGAGGCCAGCCTGACCCTGATCCAGAACTCTATTCCCCGTACACCCAGCACTGCCAGAGAGCTGGATAATGCTCTGTCTTTACTGGACAAGCACATGTGAGACTCTTGGGAGTAGTTGTTAAATTAGACATCTTACTGCTTCCTGTTGATGCCTAATCAACATCTCATATTGTTGTCATACAGGAACCACTTGAACAAGTTGAAAGATGACCTTTCACCCCTGGATAGAACTCCTGGTCAGGACTTAGAGCTAAACAAACTGCAGAACTTGCTGGACAAGCTCATTGTGGTATACAACGCCAAGAAAGATGCCACTGATCCCGACAATGCAGGTGAGACACATTAATTGCTCATTCAAGATTCAATTCAAGATTCAAAAAGCTTTATTAATCCCAGTGTGAAATACTGTAGTTTTGCCTTGTTATAGTTGCGCTCAACAAGAAAGTGAACCACAACCAGGAAAAATCCACACCAACACATAGAATAACATCAATACAGAAATCTCAGTATAAATACAGAATATGTGAGATGGATGAAAACAGATCAATAATTATATTCTAGGGTGGACAATGAACAACAGATGTATGACAGAAATGATCAGTTTCCCCCACCCCTTACAGAGGGGGGAGGAATTATAAAGCTTGATGGCCACAGGTAGAAAGGATCTCCTGTGGCATTATGTGGTGCACTTAATATTAATTAGGCTGAACAAGCTCCTCTGTCCAGCAGCACACTGGGTGAGAGGCATTAGCCAGGATTGAGAGAAGTTTGGGTTAGGGTTATCCATCCTCCTCTCAGCTACAGCCTGTAGAGGGTCCAGCTCCGTCCCCAGGACTGAGCCAGCCGTTCAGCAGAGTTGAAGATGGTTTATTTCACACCAGTCTCACTCCCTGGTACTCTGTGACATTTCCACCCTGAATAAATGCTTTTGAGAGAACTTCTAAAGATGGCAGGATTCTGAGTTGTACCTGAAGTCTGAGGTGTACAAGGTGAAAAGGATGGAAGACGTAACTATACTGGAGCACCTGTGACCTCAGTGTCAGACACACAGATCTGCAGGCAGACTACCTGTTTCATGTGGGTGGTGGCTGAGTCGTGTGGGGTAGGTGCTGAGAAGCCAGGAGTGAAGTGCATGGGATTTTGAGGCTCAGCCTGGAATCTATTGAAAAAATTATTACATTTGTTCCAGTCATCTGGCTGCTGAACTTGTAGCCAGTGATGGTCCTCGTGCCCGTCCACACCTCCTTGTTGTTGTTGTTGATATGCTGAAGGCTATGTTCCGGTTTCCTCTTGTAAGCCTCTTTTCCCTCCCTGATCCTGACAGACAGGATGGCCGAAACCCTCCCATTTTTTTCTGGCATCACAGTCAACCTTGGTGGCTGGGCAGGGCCGCACCTGGTGGGGTGGGATCACTAATTCTTTGTGTTATTCTGTTGCATGTTTTAAGTAGCAGCACTCTCAGGTGGTTCTAAGGATAAAATATGGACCAAGCACACAAGCATGTCAGTAGAATGTTGAACAGAACATCCTCAACTTTCATAAAAAAGTACTCTTATGTCTTATTCAGGAGCCTTTAATGCCATCAAGAGCTCCTATGATGAGTCGACAGATGCGGCTAAGAAAGTAGATGCCAGCCGAGACACAGTAAAGGAGTCAGCTGGCATCAGAGAGGAGGCTGAGGATCTTCAAAACCAAGTACAGCCAGCCAACACCAGAGACCTGGACAACCTGAACCAGAGCATGGCTTCTCGACCAGACCTCACTCCTGTTGCCAAACAGGTGAGTAAATCGCTTCACTTCTATCATCCAACATGTTGTTGTTACATTTAAATGATATCATATCTCTTTCGTTTTTATTTCAATGATCAACTATTTTTGACTTTTCAGGTGTGTGGCAGTATTCGCTCAGAGCCCTGCACCCCTCTCCAGTGTGAGGGTGGAGACTTGTGTCCACCAGAAGGAACACCTGCTTGTAAAAAGGGGGAAAAGTGTGTGGGTGCCCTGCCTCTGAGCAAGAGGGCAGTAGCCGATACTCAGGATGTGAAGGACCGACTGGACAAGCTCAGTGGGAAGATCACAGAGGCTGCAGAGAAGGTACATTTGCCGTCTGTTAGCCTCATATGCACATCGCTATCATTGTTGAGTATTTTATATTCACCTTTTCATTTCCACACAGCTCCAGGAAACACAGGAGACAACCAGTCAGGTGAGAAAGACTGCAGAAGAGCTGTCTAATAAGATAAGGCAGACCAGAGATGAGCTAGAAGATGACCTAAAAGAGACGCGTAATGTTGTCAAAGAGCTGAAAGACTTCCTGTCAGGTAAAGACTGTTTTAACCCACAGGGTGTGTAGATAACATGGAAGGAGGATTTTATTAATAATGACTTTTCCTGTTTCTGTGTCTCCAGACACATCCTCCAACCTGACCCAAATTGAGGAAGTGAGTAACTGGATCCTGAAAGCCAAGCTGCCTCTCGACATGGCTGCCCTGAAGAGAAAGTTGGAGGAGCTGAAGAACTTGACAGACAATCTCCCAGACAGCACAGATGTGCTGAAGAAGGCTGAACCACAGCTGGACACAGCCAGGAAACTGCTGCAGGATGCCCAGGATGCCAGGTGGGTCTCCACACTCCACAGTCACAATACTTGGTGCTGTTGTTCAGGCAGTTATCATAAATACTTATGATTCGGACCCAGAACTTTCCTGTTTGAAGCCGAAAGTACACCAGCTGTAAATGTGTTATACATAATTATATAATTTTAATACAACATTATTCTAGTTCTTTGTACAACAACTAATCTACCATCATCGAGTTCTTTACAGTCATCTTTCTGTAGATCCACAGCACAGTGCTTGAAGTGACACATGATGTTTTCTCTGGTTGCACAATCACAGGGACACTGCACTGGGAGTAAAGGCTGATGTTGATGGGCTGCTCGAAGTCTACAGCTCTGTGGAGGAAACTACCTCTGACCTGGAGAACAAAGTGCAGACCACAACAGATCTCATAGAAAACCTGAATGACAGCCTGACGAAGGTAGGAAACATGAATGCATCCAGCTGTGGATAACACTGTGATTACAGTGTTGCAATAAAAGGTGCTTGTCAAGAATTGCTGAGTGGTTCCCTTGGTTGCAGGTCAAGGAGCAGCTGATCCCGGCAGAGAAGGCTCTAGATGATGTTTCAGCACTGATAAAGCCGATGAAACCCCAACTGGACAAGCTCAAAGAGCTGCTGCAGAATGGAAGCCAGCAGGCCCAGGATGCACAGGATGATGCAGGCAAAGCAGATAATGAAGCAGCAGCTGCCAATGAGGTGAGAGAACTTTTCTTTTCCTAAGACTTACTAGGGGGTTGTTCCCAAAAGCTGAAACAGTCATGGATGGTATGCTAGTGAATGTTTAGATTTAGACAGACATTTCATATGCAGATATCCTGTAAAATAATTTGTTAAAACATGTGGAAACTCTTTTAAAGTTGCATGTTAAAATAAATTGCATATTGCATATATGCAGCAGCACTGATACATATGTGTGTGTGTATAGGACCTATTGTCTTTGGAGAAGCAGCTGGATCGTCTCAAAGATCAGGCTGCAGCCAGCGGGTCTGGTGGAGAGGCTGGGCCGGCAGCAGATCGGCTGGCGAAGCTGCAGCAGGATACTGGAGCTCTGGCTAACACCACTGAAAACATGATACAGGCAATGGAAGGTAAACACAAGTCTGTGTTACTTCTTTGTTTTTGAGTAAATGAGTCCTTGTACAGACACAAGTCATTATAAAACCTAGAGGAGATGCCTCCAGTTTGAGCTCTGATCCTGTCAGACTGATCAGTTTCACTGCAGTGCTTTTATTAGACAACTGGATTCTCATGTCATCTGTTTCTAGGTAAAGCAGATTCCTTGATGGATCTTCAGGACGAGATCCTTCAGAAGTCAGCAAGGCTTGAAGGACTCGATGCCAGGCTTAAAGACCTTCTAACACAACTCCGAAAGAAAGCCACCGACCTCAGCAGTTGCCAGGGCTGAAACTTACCAGGCTACCCTGCATAGCTGCTGTCACTACAGCACTTCTTACTAGCAGTCTGCGCTGTTCCACACCTTCTACTGCCAAAACCATCTTTGCTGTACTGAATGAAAACTACTCTACTAACTCATCTATAAAAACTCTGGATTTGTACACCGGTGGTTTCAGTATCATTCCCTTGATTTAGCATTTTATAAAAAAAAAAATCTACAGCTTCTGTTACCAGCGACACTGCACTGTGAACATTTCACCATGATTATAAAATTTTTTACAACAGGACAAAGGGTGAATGTTGCTAAATGTTATTTATTTTCTGCTTTGCATCTCTCATTTGTTCAGGATCCACGTTTTTTAAATAAAAGTTTAACACTTTGATTTGTGTATGCATACTACTGCAGCATTTCACTCAAAATAAGAAGGTTCAAGAAGACTAGTAGCCATATATTTATTGACAAAATAATACAAAAAAACACTATGTATGTCACTACATTGAATCATCCATGACATCACTTGTGCTTGCACCAGTTTGTGGCACTTGATGAGTTCAGTTGTTCAACAAAAGAGCAGCTTATGTACATGCTACAGCAAACACCAGGCTGCTGTACATCCATGACTCCACTTCAAAATAAAGTATAGTAAGTATATAAAGCATATGGCAATATAATAGTGCATGTCCAAAAAAAACAGACAAAGCATAAAATAACTGATGTTTCCGAGTCTGTGAAAGTGTGACTTCACCAATTTTCAGCTTGCTTTCTATAGTTTTAGTTTGAGGTGTACACCAGTATCCCTGTGCATTCCTTATATTAAATATCTCGGGGTCGTCATATTGGTGCATGTGATGTCATCTGGTCACTAAGACTAAGAAAATTGTAGCTCTGGCCGATCTGCTCCCCCAGATTGCACAATCAACAAGCTAATGAGCATCTTCAGATGAAGTCCTCTGGAGAAGGCAAGTTAGAAATTGGTGAAGTTGCTCTTTAATAACCATCAGAATCCAAAGTACAGCCATGTCAATCAAATACAACAAAAATTAGAGACTAAAGCTGTTGAAAATATATGTACAGTTTAATGGTTGTATTATGTTGACAGTATATGCAATAGTTAATAATGAGAAAATTTCTTTATTTCATCATTTTATTTTAATTTTGTATGAATTCTAACTCCACATTAAAGTTCTATATATGAGCACCTTCAAGAAGGGTGCCACTGTTGAGTGAATGAAATTATCTCAGGTTAACCAGCGTATCACATGACAGAACACACTCCGGACTGAAGCGGCTCGTCCTTTGTCTGAGCCATGGCATCCATGCTGAAACACATCACACAATCAGGGATCATTAGAATAACATAGGCATGACTACAGACAAAAAGATGGTAAATGATACAACAGCTAACTTTTTGTATGAAGGGAGTATTTCTTATCAGCCTCTTCATGTTGAAAAACTGAGAATACCACATAGGGTAGAATGAACAATTTGAGCTTGATTTACGATATGTTCACATGTAATAAACACAGTCTCTCATTAAACAGTTTTTACTTTGGACCTCGTCTATTAGTAAATTCCCAAATAACAGCAGCTTTATCTGCTCATATCTAAGTAACAGCAATATTTGAACTCCTTTGTGGTCAATCTGAAATTTCTAGCAGCTTGAACACTGTGGCAGCTCTCACCTCTTGGATGGTCTGAAAAGGGCATCGCTCTCTGAATGAAAGTTATGGACTTCTCTTGACTCATCACCAGTGAGGGCGTGTCCAGGACAGTGACTAGCTCTCAGTGGCTGATAAAGAGCTCTGCCTGCAATGGGATTCCCATTGGGGTCAAGAACGTCAGCTTCACCATGGCAAGGTCCTGTTGCCCCAAGGTCATTCTGGGAGGAGGGCTGTACCATGATGTTGGGCATGGAGAGTGACAAAGTGGAGGGCTCACTTTGAGACATCTGCAGTTTCTGCATGTGATGGATGACTGAGGCTGCATTGAAGGCTTGCTGTTGGAGATACACAAGAAAACATTCTGACATCTGTTAAGCAAACCCTAAGCGATGCACCAAGTAGCTTCTCAATTCTTAAACAACCAGTCGGAAGACACATCCTGTGTTCGTGGAAAATATGTTAATCGGTTTTAGAAGGGTCAAAATATTGTCATGCATCAAGAAGAGAAAACATCTAAGGAGATTGCTGAAACTACAAAATCTGAGTCCAGATACACCCTGTTCCAGAGTGATGGGCGCATCAGGTAGATAGAGATCATGCCTAGTGCCAATCGTACAGGTGGGGGCACTGCTATGATCTGGGGTTGCTGCAGTTGGTCAGGTCTAGGGTTAGCAATGTTATGTGCACAAAGAATGAGTCAGCTAACTACCTGAATATACTGAATGACCAGGTTATTCCATCTATGGATTTTTTTCTTCCCTGATGGGCATATTCCAAAATGACAATGCCAGGATTCATCGGGATCAAATTGTGAAAGAGTGGTTCAGGGAGCTTGACACATCATTTTTACACATGGAATGACCACCACAGACTCCAGACCTTTGCCTGGAAAGTAGTCATTGAGGCAGGACACTGTTGATTTCTTCAGGATAGGGATGATGGTGGTGGTCTCCAAGCACTTCGGGATAATAGCGTTGCTCAGAGAGATGTTAAAGAGGTCTGTGAGAACATCTGTTAGCTGATCTGCACATTCTCTGAACATTCTGCCAGGGATATTGTCTGGTCCAGCCGCTTTCCTTGTGTTGACTCTGCATTTTCCTCACATCAGCCTCAGTGAGACACAGTACATGGTTGTTAGGTGGAGGTTGTCATCTTCCTCACCGCTATGACCTTTAGCACCTCAAACTAGGCTTAGAAGTTGTTCAGATGCATCACTGTCACAGGCTGTTGGTGTCTTTTATTATGAAATTTAGATAGAACTGACTTGAGATTTGCATGGTTAAAATCTCTGGCAACGACAGTCTATCAGGGTGTGTGTTCTGCAGTTCTCTTATAGCTCCGTACAGTTCACTGAGCATGTCCTTAGTGTTAGAGCTGGGTGGAATGTAAACAGCTACTATGAAAACTGTGGTAAGTTCCCATCATAAATAATATGGTCTGTCATAAACTCTACCAGCAAGAAACAGTAACTGGAGACTAGCACAGAGTTCTTACACCATTCCGTGTTGATGTAAACATCAACATCGAAGCTCATGCAGCAAATCATCTCATGGGTTGTTTACTGCTAACTGGCTGCACTCATTATTTCGATGTTTGTTTTAGTCGGGCTAAGAAAAAAGATTTAGATGCCGCTGCAGTGGTGCTTTTTTGTGATTAACATATTTAATGAAAGTCTTTATCTGGACAAATCTCTGCACACAAAGGGACAGAACAGAAAAACGTTGAAAGGCTAGTGATATTTAGACCCAGACAAAGAAAAACACATACAGTATATAAAAAAGATCCAGACAGACTGCTTCCTTCTCTGGGCCCAAGCTCGTTCAAGATGACTGTAGTGAAGAAGAAAACTGTCCTATGGTCTGATGATTTCAAAAAGAATTTGAATTTATATTCTTTTTGTAAATCATGGAAATCATGTCTTCCAGTCTAAAGAGGAGAGGGACCATATTAAAAAGTGTCTGTTTTAGGTTGGGAGCTGTGGTCACTACTGTTGGTTAGTGTGTTGCTTGCCTATTTAGCAGTGTAGTTTTAGTAAACTAAATGTTCACAGTAATCATGATTCTTCTGTGCATGTAAACAGACACTGTAGAAAAGTATATGAGCCACCAGAACCTACCTTCCATTTGGATTTGGCAAAATTTTTTTCCATCTGTTGATAGACAGATCGATATATGTCCTGATTTTTAGGTGTTTCTCCAACAATCCTGCAAGCAAGTCAACACATTAGCTTGTACATCAATATAATGCATGTGTAAATATATGTGTGTACGTGTGTCTGTACAGTATATGCCTTTAATACATTGTGTGGTCAAATATTATTTAGATATCTTCATAAAGGCATTTTGACTAGTCTTTAAAACTCAGCAACTCCTCAAAACAGCTTGTGTGAGAATTACAACTTGGCTTTAGTGTTAAGGTTAGAATTAGGCTCATGTTAGGATTAGGCTGTTGGTGGTGATGGTTAAGGATAAGTGGCTAGGAAGAATATTTTGTCAATGAGCCCTCACAATAGAAAGTATAAAAAGACACAGCTGTGTGTGTGCATGCGACAATGAGAGGACTAACCAGGGGTGTTTGAGTGCCTGTTCAGTGGTGAAACGTTTCATGGGGTTTTTTTCCATCAGATTGCTGATTAAGTCTTTTGCTGTTGAAACACAGTATGGAGAGACGTTAGTTTCTGCTTAGAAATACTTCTATACTACCACTACCTGCTGCAAGCCTACAATAACACATATACATGATACGTACAGTATGCTCCCATGCTAAGGTTGCACAAATAGTACACAAAAATTGCCAGATTAAAAAGCTGAGTTGAGTGTGTTTACATTGTCAACTATTATGTGAATGTTTAGACCTTTAAAGCTGGGAAACAAAAAATAAACCATTAGAGCCTTAAATAACAAATGATGAAAAGGAGCACTGTTTTATTATCCTATTGCAATTGCAATAAGTTCAAGGACAGCCTAATTTAGTTTAGTACAGCAATACCACTATCTATCATATATAGTATTTCATTGTGATGATGAGGAACATTTTACCAAAAATAAAATTTTAAATTTAAATATTTTTCAAATCAGATTTTGCCTTAAAACTTTAAACTAAAAGTATGATTTTAAACAAAAGCCGCAATGCAAAACAAGTACAATTTTTAAAGCTTCTGCAGCATACACTGCTGGACATTGCACCTGGATATTTTGCAATACAGCACTTTTTTTTTAAATACTAGAATGACCAGACGGATGTAAACAATAGATACAAGCTGTATGCTCATATATTTGTTATGAAACGGAAGAAACAGTCTACTAAAGTTCTACAAAGTGCTCGTGCAGAACAGTAGATGGTAAAAGTTTGGCTATGGTTACTTTTATGGGTTGCTGCACCTATGCCACTGATAGTAAAACAATCAAAGAGTACTGTTAAGACCTTCTCTCTATTATTATGTTGTTTTTCTAACTCAGCAATATGTTTTTCAGTATCTACATTTTCTTTTCACATTCCCATTCCTGTGCAAATTTGAGCTGGGCATATGGTAAAAATAGGTGGATGAAAGCCTACTAATTTTCAATTTAATCGATGTGAACTCATCCTGCTATAGGTTAGGAGGACAGTTGACATGTCTTTTAATGGCAGCTAATTGAATCCCTCTGACAGGCAAGAGTCAGTTCTTATACTGCTATACCTGACCTAATCCAAACAGGTTAAACCACTATAGCTAGGAGCTAAGAGATGAATATCAGAACAAATCCTGACCTATACTTAGCTAACACTGAGGTGATGGTACTAATTCTGTCACATTCTGTCTTACATGCTGGCCTTATGTAACATCCTGCACATTGATGTGCTTTCACTATTCCTTTTTAAATAGGGGATTTATTTTCATAGGATGCTTATAAAAATGTGCCACTACTTAACAGAGCAAATTAGTTACTTAAACTTCATTAACCTAGATCTGTCGCAGATGACTACAGAGTCCCAAATCAACCATCAGTCAATAAACTTAAAAGTTGGACTTTCAATTAATCAGTAGAATTTCTCTAAAAAGAAATGTTCTACTATTCAGCTACCAAAATCAAAAGGAGAGAAAAAAAGAGGAGTTGTTGAAAATGTGTAATGCATTCAGTAATTATGCTGTACTACCAACAGGGAGTGATTTGCAGACCTTTTGCCTCAAGTTTTGTTTTGCAGGCTACAAAAAGTGCAGGTTACTGCTTTACCTTCTAATTTGTATGGGTTACACCTGCAGCCTCAGAGGAAGACTGGCAGACACTACTGTTAAGAGCTGTATTTGTCCAGTAAAAGAAATATTTCTTCTTACAGACACAATTCAATCAGTCAGAGGTAATGCAATAAAGGACAAAAGAACATGCAATGTTTATAATAATATATCAGGTAAGGAAATATTTTATGTGTATTCATAATTTAATAATTTGTTTATTAATTTAATAGATTACAATTCTTTAAAAAATAATACCATTGGATAGATTTATATAGGCACTGGCAGGAAATAGCATTCACACAATTAATTTTTTTGGTGAACCTTTATTTCAAGTGTCCCTCTAATTCTAGATGAATGGTATCACTGCATGCCCGCAGCCTGATTAATTCTGATTGAAACTGCAACAGAGAAGGTGCAGGGATTTAATTGAAAACTAAGATGTCCTTACCAGACTCGGATATGTCATCCCAGAAGGGTGAATGAAACGCATACTCTGCTTTCATGATTTTTGAAAACAGACAAGTCTCATTCTCTTCAAAGAACGGAGGGTAACCGCAGAGCCTGCAACACACAGAGCGAACTTAGTTCAGTCCTTTATGCAGTAACTACCTGTTGTACATCCAGTTATGATTGTACAATCTTGATATAATGTGCTGTGTTATTGTTACTTACAAAATGTAAGTGATAACTCCTATGGACCAGCAATCCACTGCTTTGCTGTAGGGTTTCTGGGACAAGACTTCAGGGGCTGTAGAATGATACATACCAGTGAGAACAGAAACCTACTGTCAAAAGGAGTACTGGTACATTTATGCATACAAAGGACAATTATTTGAGGATCTTTTAGAACAGAATGGGATGTATTTGCACATTTGTCATGGTGTGCATACCCTTCCAAATAACTCACCAACATATCCAGGTGTGCCACAAGCTGTGGACATCACTCCATGTTCCAGTGTTTTAGACAGACCAAAGTCACTGACCATAATCTTTGCATTCTCATCCATGCTATAGTACAGCAGGTTCTCAGGCTTTTGAGAGACAGTGAAATAGAGAGAAAAAGATATACAGTGAAAAGGAAGGGTACAAAAGGTGTGAGAGATAAAGGTGTGGAAAGTTGTCACCTAGCTCTTATTTACACACATTAATATCCAATTATGATTTTATATTTCATGAAAATGTGGCAGTAGCAACATTATACCAAATGCTTCTGTAGATGTGTGTATGTCAGCCCACTCAGAGTTTGCCAAATGTCATTTGAAGGAGATAAAATAAAATGTTTGAGCTGGACTCCAAGCTCAAAGCAAGTCTGGTTAGGCACCAGGCACTTGCTTATCATCTGGCTAATATCATCCCTATAATAAAGCATGGTGGTGAACCCTATCCCACTATGATGGGAGCTTATCAGCAGTAAGAACAGGGAGACCAGTCAGAGGTAAATGACAAATGATTGCAAAAAAAATACAGTGATGTCCTACAGAGAAAAAAAACAGCTCCACTGAGCATGATATCTGGGACTGAAATTAGTGTTCACTGTAAGTAATTGCTGCAAATGAGTACTTTTCACAAATTGTTTAAGTTAAGGAAGACTCTCTGGGTAAAATTATATTCCATATAAAGATGCATGCATGTCTGTAACCCTGAAATCACTTACAATCTGCGTGTGTCTTACCTTGAGGTCCCTGTGTACAATTCCATTTTCATGCAGGTAGCAGACAGCCTGCAGCACCTGTTTAATGACTGTGCTGGCATCCTTCTCGGTGTAAACCCCTTTGTCTAAAATGCGATCAAACAGCTCCCCACCTGACACCCTACAGATACACATGCAAAGGAAATCATCAGTGTTTCCATCTTTCAAGGCGTCTAGTCTAGGGTATAAACCCCTTTATACCTGCCACCTAAACTCTGTTAGACAATTACATTTTAGTTTCCACACTTTCTAAACAGATACATTTAGTCAGGTTAAATTTTGGATAAGTGCACATAAGATTTAGACATTTAGAATAGCTCTTATGGTTTAGCCATAAAAACATTTAACAAAATAGAGAAACTGTATATTATTTATGGGTCAACCACAGATCAGCGATACACATACAGCTCTATGTAAGTGTGTTTTTTTTTGTATTAATTTTTCAAGCTTCACAGTGAAGTGAAGGCCAATAAATGAAAAAATAATTAGAAAAAGAACAAAAAAAATTTTGGATATTAAGTCTACTTTACTTACAGTTGCATGACCAGGTAATAGTGTGTTTGACTCTCATAGAAATCCTCCAGTCCCACCACATTTTCATGTTTTATCCTAAAAGAGCAATGAAATTGAATTATCCTTTTCACTTCTACTAATAAGTATGCAATAAATGTCTAACCAAATACATTTAAAAAGTAATTCAGCATTGACCACTTAACACGGAGCAGCACACTGTTCCTGAAATCACCTACAGTTCATGAATGTGTATATTGTAAGTGTGGCTTTTACCTTTTTAGTACATTGATTTCATTTTCCAGGTTGCTATGGGCGAGGTGCTTTTTCTTTAGGCACTTCAAGGCATACAGCTTCCCAGTGGTCTTTTCTTTCACCATAAAAACCTCGGAAAAAGAGCCCCTGTACCAAAACAGTAAGGATAGGGAGACATAAATGAGTCTTATAGGTATCAAATTATAACGGTCACAACAATTTATTTGTTGTTCTTCATTATCATTAAGGTTTAAAGTAGTAGTTTCTATTTTGTTTTTATATTTCTTTATTTTTGACATTTCTGTCACTTCTACAATGTTCCAGGATGATGCACAAATATCTGCAAGTATTTCTCAATTAGAGATAAAAAGAATTCTGCAACACTGGTGGAAGAATCATCTTTATTATATCCCAATATTATATACTATATACCATTAAAACTAAATATAGGACACCCAGTTAAATAGACAAAAACACTTGTTCATTCATTTACTAATTATCCAGTCTTACATATTTATACATACCGTAAATTGCAATCAATGTAGAAGCTTTTAACATTGTAGACATTCATATATTTAGACCAAGTTGTTCCTTGAATAATGTTGTGAATCAGTTTGTAAAACTGCCAGTAAGACCACTCTGCTATTGGTGAGTTCAAAGAACTGCAGCGCTGCATGCATGGTAAGGACAACTTGGTTGGTCATGTAACATGACACTGCTACTGTCCCTGTGAACTCCTGTGTCAGGATTTTTTGTGACTGTGTTTGGAGGTACAAGTCACCATTAAAAGAAGCATTGTTTACACACAACAATAGTTGGCCTGCAATTATAAATCATCATATATCCTTCAAAAGCAGAGATGCAGAAGTGGAGTAAGGCACTGGAAAAAGCTGACACAATATTGTCCCAATAAAATGGGGTTAGTAAGTAATTGCATACTTTAAGGCACCTGTCAGTTTGGTGTTGCTGTTGTCCATCATGGGGTAACACCCTTTATCTAATGTCTCTCACCCCCATAATTATGTTTCCTTATGTTTACTTTTATTGCAATTATTATTGCTCTATTCTGTCTTTTTGTACTGTACTCGAGAATTGTTGTGTTTTTGAATAGATTTAGAAAACTTTTATTCTACTGCTTTGGGCCCTGAACTTCCCAATAAAGTGCAACCCTACCATATCTTACTCCCAAGCCTTATGAACGTTTACAAACTTTTGGTCACCACTATATGTAAGACGGATAAAACCACGTGAATCTCAGGAATTTCACTGAAAACATAACTTCTTACTTGATTTGGTGTCGAAAACATATTTCCTAATACTGTTAAGACGTTGTAATTGATTAACAGAAAAAAAGCATACATGCTAGTCTTTAAAAGCACAGTAGCTGACTGTGGGAAGCATCAAACTAACATCAAATGTTAGTGAAAATTAAAATTAGAAAACTGAAGACTAGCCCCAACTGGACATTAAATGCTTTCTTGGATTTTTATTTCACTTACAGCAGATCTTTAAAATAGGGCTTAAATTAAGCAGGTCCATTAACTTGTGTAGTTCTATGGCAGGTAGGAAAGCACCTGACTTCCTCAAGCTCAAAAGGGGTGACACACCTTCTGCCTGATATCCTACTCTCTTCCAGGTAACTCACAAACCTGATGCGCCTATATGTGAGGGCCACAACACACACACACAACAGACTGGGTCCCCAAAGTTAATGTTAGAGTTATATACTTACTAGATATACACGCAAAGGTTAATTACATACCAATTATTCTGACATACAGTTACGCTGCATTTACCATCAACCACTTTTTATGCAGCAGGACTATGACCTCTATCTTCAACCTTACTCTCATCAGAGGTGCATTGCTGTGTTTGCAGTACTGCTAAACAGTGTTTATTTGAACAGTTGCTGAACCTACACCTGACCAACTGCAGCAACCCCAGACCACAGCACTGCCCCCACAGGCTTTCAAGGTTGGCACTAGGCATGATAGGTGTATCACTTCATCTTCCTCTTTTCTTACCCTGATGCACCTATTACTCTGGAACAGGGTCAATTTGGATTCATCAGACCACATGACCTTCTTCCACTGGACAGTTCTTAACCCAGTTTTAGTAGTTTCAGCAAACCCTTCTGAAAACACATTAACATCTTTTCCACGACCACAGGATGTGTCTTCCGTCAGGGTTGTTTCAGAAATTAGAAGCAACTCACTGGATCTGTATGGTTAGATACCTTGTTGCCAGCTTAAAAAAAGAATCATCCATGCAGCAATTAGCCAATGGGAGGCTCTTACCTATTTAGTTTAGTTAAATCAAGGTGGTGATTTATTTTTTTGGACAGGCAGTGTATATTCAGTCCATTCATATATCAGCATAGTCAGCCAGACTCTTAATCCTATAATGAAGTGGTGCTAGGATGTTCCCGCACTACTGTCCTGACGTCAGTGCTCAGGATCATCAGACCCACACACACACAGAAGCCTGAGTCATTCATAGCCACTCAAGAAAGGAGAGCTTTAAGTAGCTTTAAGAGCACATGGCAGCTCAGAGGAAGCAACACTCTCCACTAACTTAACAACTACCTGTTAAATGGTCTGCACTTATATAGTGCTTTTCTACCTTGCTGGTACTCGAAGCGCTTTACACTGCGTCTTATTCACCCATTCACACACACACACACACACACACACACACAAACACACACCGATGGCAGAGCTGCTATGCAGCTGACCTGACTCACCAGGGGCAACTTGGGGTTCAGTATCTTGCCCAAGGACACTTTGGCATGTGACGTGGCAGCCAGGAATCAAACCACTAATCCTGTGATTGGCAGTCAACTGTTTTACCTATTGAGCCACAGCCACCCCTACAGGTCATTGTTCTGACATGTGAAGCCAAGGTTTTAATTTCTTTTGTTTAATGTTTATTATTGAGGTCATAATGGATGGTAGAGTCATACTGGAGTACGCTGCATGATTTGGCCTCCAATTTACATAAATGAGGGGTGCAAAACACTAGAAATATACTGCATAGGAATATAATGCACACCAGACAACACCACCCATTATAATCTCAATAATTAACATATAGTAGAATCATCACCTTTCTGACAGTTTTAACAAAAACAGCATTATAACCTTATAGAACCTAAAAGTAGTCATGGCAGAGCTGCTTAGTTTGTATTAGATTGTACAGGTGAGCCTAGTAAAGTGGCCACTAAATCTATCATATCAAATTTTACTTTAGCATGTACAATAGTGCCTTTAAAATGTTAAATGTTTAAATGGAACAGTTTCTTATCCTCATCAAGCTAGTGTATTAGAAAAGTCTATTTTGTATTGATATTAAACGTCAACTGTGATAAAGCATTGGTATCATAACAGTGGTTAGGAGCTATGGCCAAATAAAGCAATCTACACAAATCTTCCATATTAATATTGCCCATAATATTGTACAGCTGTGATAATGAGCATTATTTTATTAATTATACAGCCCCACCTTTGATTAACAGTGTAAGGTTGTACACTGGCAGCTTCAGCTGTGAGTAGATTACACAGTGCATATAACAGGCATCATTGATAAAAAAAAAAAAAAAAGCTGTCAGGAAGATGACGGAAGGTGATTTGTTGTTTTTTGTTGCCTGCTGTTCTTTTCTCCTCTTTTCACTTACCCCCACCGGTCGAGGCAGATGGCCGGACACCCTGAGCCTGGTTCTGCTGGAGGTTTCTTTCTCTATAGGGAGTTTTTCCTCTTCACTGTTGCCTAATGCTTGCTCAAATGGGATTCTTGGGTTTTCGATATAATTCTTTATACAATCACACTTTGTAAGGTCTTAAACCTTACACTTTAAAGTGCCTTGAGATGACTTAAGTTGTGATTTGGCGCTATACAAATAAAATTGAATTGAATTGATGCCCATAGGTCAATTTTGGTATTTGGGAAATTAGACAGAATATAATTTATTATTAGTGTAAAACAGGGATGAGTGACATAGATATTGTACCACATAAGCAGCATTCTTTCTAACAGCCACTCATTCCCTCTCATTACATCTTGACACAGTCCTGCATCCATTTCAACACAGAACTCTTCTCAGAGCTGATTTAAAACCTAAAGCTACACTATAATATTATTACTATTGCTTTGGGTGTTTATTGTACCACATAAGCAGCATTCTTTCTAACAGCCACTCATTCCCTCTCATTACATCTTGATACAGTCCTGCATCCATTTCAACACAGAACTCTTCTTCTCTTCTCTAAGTGCACTGTACTCTATCTCTCCACTGTAATTATTTGCAAAAGCTTTACTTACGATCCCATTTTCCCCTTGAAGTCAAACACATCCTTGATGTTACTGATGCTTTTCTTCCAGCTGCAGATGATTTCCTTCCGCCCCATCTTGGCTCTGACGTTGCCGTAGACTCCTAAAGCACAGATGACATAGACTATTTACATTTCTCATTGTTTAAAAAGCACTATAATATCTCTCGCTTTAGCACCATGTCTGTCACTCAAATATTAACTGAACTAGTCTGGTTCTGTTAAGTTATGACATGATTGCATTAGTTTTTACTTTGAGTATTTTTAAACAAGTTAAGTCTTCATTTTCCCCACCATAATTTTATTCTTGGGATGCACAGAGTGTGTCTAAAATCTTACACTAAACTCCTGACCAACATAAACATAAGCCCTTACCCAACCCCTTACCCCTCAATGTTCTGTGAACCTTTAAGATGTCCCTTCATCTTCCCCTTATGTTCTAGTTATATAAACAATTGCATGTCGGTGACAAGAGCTGAGGTCAGTTCTTGCAGCATTAAGCTCATTTGTACCTATCAGTTACACAAGGTTCAAAAAGGAAGAGGATTAGAGAGGTAAATAGCAGTGGTGAGTTAATCTGGCCAGCCATCCTTCCTGCCTTGCTCACTCCTTTTTATTCACTGTACTCCTTTATTGAGAACAGACAATTGGCTGATTCCCTGTAAGGACAAAATTGGGTTGTGAGTCAATGACTTTCCAGAAACGAAATGAAATGAAAATGTTACACTGTCACGTTTGACATTACATTCCTATTGTGTAAAATAATTGTACTACCATACTCTATATGTGTATTTTAGTTTTATGATACGCACATTAGAGTCTCAGCTTTTATCTTTGCTGCTGTTACTGACTGAGGAATAGTCTTTCCTTCTTCCTAAATGTTAACCATGAACTTTAAACTGTCGATCGTTTAGTATTTCATAGTTTGACTATAGCTATAGATACTTAAACATCCTAACATAGTTGTATGTTTCTGTCCTGCAGTGATTCTAAATAACACAGAAACATACACCGCTGTAGAAGTGTGTCTACAACTGAAGCACCAGTCAGTTTCAAAGTGAGTTTGACATTTAAAGTTCAGCTTTAAACATATTTTATGTAACTTTATGTAACTCAGTATGTAAACATAGTGCATATTTCTAAACCAAGACAACTTTATGTTATCCATTCAGTTAAACATATAAAAAAAATGACCTATTGTTGTCCTAAATCTGTAATAAAGTTAGTTGTTACCTGAGGAGCGGTGCAGAGATGCTACAGTCGAGGTCTCCGTGGACGCACCTGACTGATTGAGGGAGGCTGCCGAGCTTCGCGCACAGGGGGCGGAGCCTCGTTCACTCAGCAGTCGACGTGTAACGTTCAAAGACTCTGAAGCTTGTTTCTCTTTTCAAAAGCAGAGACAGAACCCTTATTTCAAAGTTACTTTGGGAATCATTTTTAAATGATATTTGGTCCTGAAAACCTTAGAGACATGTTATCTAATCATGTTGTTTCCTTAGAAGACATAATATTGGCCTCAGTTTATACTGTAAGGAATCAACGTTATATATATAATATATATAATCTTATATACATAATATTGCTAAAACGAGGAGCTTCCTGTGTTGGTGAAAAATTAGTGAATGCATTTGGTACTTCTACACTGTACTGCTGTAAATCGCTAACAATAGGATGTCCAAAAAACCCCTTAAAACAGATCATATTTCTCCTACACTGGCACACATCTCCATTGACTCCCTGTAAAAAACAAGAATAGAATTTAAAATACTTCTCGTTACATATAAAGCACCTAATAATCAAGTTATTAAAGTAATATTATATTAATATAATTTAAGTAATTATCTTAAAGACATCATAGTTCCATATTTTCCCAGCAGAACTCTTCACTTACAGAGTGGTTCCTAGAGTTGAGACTGGGAGGCTCTAGCTCTCAAATTCCTCTCCTGAGAAGCCAGCTCCCAGGTCAGGTTTGGGAGGCAGACACCCTCTCTACATTTAAAACTAGGCTTTAAACCTTCCTCTTTGTTAAATCTTATAGCTCAATGTAAACCATCTCTTAGTTATGCTGCTACAGACTTAGTCTGCTGGGGGACCTACCTTGATACACTGAGCTCCCCTCCTCTCCTCTAATATGCCACCATTGCATGCAATTAACTTTGCGTCATCCTACTCCCCTCTTTGTCATTTGTGCTTCTTCGTCTCTCTTTTTCGTCTCTCTCCCTTCTTTCGTCATCTTTTAGAAAAGAGAGAAGAAACCTTGTACTGATCATGGGAGAGTTAATAATAATAATAATAATGAAATACTTTATTGATCCCCTTGGGGAAATTGTGGTTAGACAGCTGCCAGACAGTACATGTCAGCACTACTACAGAGTTTCAGTGTCTTGTCCAAGGACACCTCAGCAAGTAGCCAGGAGGAACCAGAAATCAAACCACTCACCCTGGGGTTCGTAGACGACTGCTCTACCACCTGAGCTACTGTTGAATCACCATAACAAGGTCTTCTCCATCACATCCCAAAGATTCTCAATGGGGTTAAGGTCTAGACTCTGAGGTGGTCAATCTATTTGTGAAAATCATGTGTCATGCTCCCGGAACGTCTATTTTCTTAACTGCTTGTCCACTAATGAGCCAGGGGAGTGCTGGACCCTATCCTAGGTGTCAAGGTGACAAGATGTGGGGTACACCATCAATTCATTGAATGATTAACCCAATTTTAATAGTTTCAGCAGTCTCCTTAGATGTTTTCTTTGCTTGATGCATGCCAATTATTTGACCCTTCTGAAACAGATTAACATCTTTTTGTCTATGTGTGTATCTTCAGACATGGTTGTTTAAGAAATGAGAAGCTACTCATTGCATCAATTAGGGTAAATAACTTGTTGCCAGCTGAAAAATAATGATCCATGTAGTAATTGTCCAATGGGAGACTCTAACCTAACTATTTGCATCGTTAAATCTAGGTGGTGACTTTTTTTGGACAGGCAGTATATGTTGTAAGGTCTTAAACCTTACCTTGTAAAGCAGGAGTGGCCAACCCTGGTCCTTTAGAGTCACAGTCCTGCTCTTGAGGACCAGGGTTGGCCACCCCTGTTGTAAAGTGTCTTGATATGACTTTTGTTGTGATTTGGCAGTATAAAAATTAAACAGAATTTAATTTAATTTATTATGAAATTTTAAGTGTAGGCTCAAGAGAGAGTTTGTTGTGCTTCCTTCTCTCTGTCTCCCTCTCTCTGTACTCCTCTGCAGGTATTCTTGGCCTTGGAACTACGTATATATGTCCAGAGTGCAGTTACTGGCCCTACCGACCTGACCAATGTTTTGCTGCTTGTTGTTGTTGTTTTTTGTTGCCTGCTGTTCTTTTCTCTCTCTTCTTTCCACTCACCCCAACCAGTTGAGGCAAATGTCCGTCCACCATGAGCCTGGTTCTGCTGGAGGTTTCTTCCTCTAAAGGGAGTTTTTCCTCTCCACTGTCACCTAGTGCTAGCTCAAGTGGGGTTGTTAGGTTTTCTATATAATTCTTTATACAATTATACTTTGTAAGGTCTTAAATCTTACACTGTAAAGTGCCTTGGTTTGACCCTTTCTTTTCAAAGTAAGTTATTGGAGTAAAATGGATTGAAATGTGTATCTAATGAAGTTAATCAAATCAAGTGGATATCAAAAAATAATTTAACTTTTTAATATAGTTTTGTAATTTTGCATACTGTGGAAAGAAGCATGGAAGCAAGTGAAACCTGTTTCACTGTTTATTTAAACCTGGCTATTGTTTTGAGACAGACTTGAAAAATGGTAAACCTAACCTTTAGCATGGGTTCAAATGATATATTTCTGTTTCTGTCTGGTCATACTGTGAATGAATTTTTTGTACAAAGTTCGCAATCCTTTTCATCATTCTGAAATGAATTTTTTCATGCATTGTAAATGTGTCAGTAAGACCACTTGGGAGATGACATTAGCTACAGTATGCCTTGTAAGGACAACTTGAATGGACTAAACAGAGTATATTCTAAATTGTGGTAATTAAACTTCTAATTAGAGTAGCTTAAGGTTTAAGTTAAGACTTTAGTACTTCATCATGCACTAGCAAAATGTTGGCTAATTGAAATTTTTCAACATTGATTGCAAATATGTTAAATTTGGAATAGACATGCAATGCAGCTGTTTTAAAAAGGTGCAAATAATGGATGTGAAATAATTTAAGCTATCCAGAAGGAATTCTGAAATAAAGTAAAAATGTACCCTTCTCAAACAAATTCAAGGAACACTTTGAAAACACCTCCTTTAGAAACATCAGATCTTAATGGGGAAAAAATCATGCAGGATATCTATACCGATAGGGACTGGGTAATGTGTTAATAAAAATGATCAACCTACAGAGGGCTAAATTCAAAGACACCATCAAAATCAAAGTAAAAAAATGCAGGTTAGACCATTTTGCTAAAATTTCATTGCAGAAACTCAAAACTGTAGTAGTTTGTATGGCCCCCACATGCTTGTGTATGCATGCCTCGCAATGTCAGGGCTCCTAAAGAGACAACGAAGTCCTGGGGTGGGAGATGAGGAGAAAAAAAATGTTAGTGGCCTTTACTTGTAAAACCATTCCTTTTTAGGGGTAATTACATTTTTGCATTTCATTGTTGCCCTTCTAGTTCACCTGTTGTTTATTTCATTAACACCAAAACACATGTAGTCAATAAAGTTTTTTCTATTTTGAAACATTTTAAATGCAAACATTAGAGACTGCACTTTACTTTGCCTATGCATAGACAATGTATAAACAATGCATATGAAGAAGCAGTTAACAGGATAGGTCCAATATCGTGTTACTTTCTCTTGTGTACTGCAAATTTACATAGAGAATAATTACATATATTGAAGTACACAGATTTACAAACAAATGCTTGAATTAAAATCAATTAATTTGTGTTAATATGTTCCTATCCAAGCCTGCTTATAACTTTATGTCAGTTCAATTTTAAGCAGAATGTGTGTTACACCATGAATCATTCTAATTTAACAGAATAGTTAGTCAAAAAGATGAAGGGAAAATCATGTTTCATTTCATGAACTTTATTTTGTCTAGTGTAGACATTGAGTTTGACTTGCTCTAGAATGATAAACAACCAATACATTACACAAAATGCACAATCAAGCACAAATAGAAGGCTACATGCGCAAAGGGAGCAGCTGTGTCAGTACCACTGACGGCTGGACAGCTCCACTTCAGGCTAATCAACATTTTTTTTTTTTTTTTTTAGTAGTCTAGACACAAGTACGAACACCATAAGAAAGCAAGAACTAAAACACACTTTTCATAATTTAAATACATAAAAGGTATACTCAGAAAGACACACTTAGACAATAAAATGTTTAATGCTGAGACTTCAGAAACCCAAGTTCCGTGAAGGCAGTGCCCGTATATAAACACAAAGAGACGTCACTGACGTCACTTGGTGACGTCGTGTTGATTTTGAGCGGAGAAATAATTTATTTATAAACTGACGCAAGGGCGCTAAATCTAAAATAAACCGTGAATAAAATGTGAAAATACATAAATATTTTTGGTGAAGCAGCTGCACGCATGAAAGGTTCGATTATATTTGTCTTTAACACAATAAACTCGTTACGTTAGCATCAGGTAGCGTTAAATGGAAAGTGCAGGGGAAAATGACTTGCTAACACTGCCGGTCGGGCTAGCTACAGTTTAGCTAGTTAACGTGCTAACGTTAACTAACGCTACGTTAGCACGAACCTATACCCTATATCTAACGTTACTTGCAATTAATGTTTTATAACGATTTACTGCATTTCACTGCTCATGTAACTGTTGCGCTGTGGAGTTATATGCTGATCTTTAAGTTCAGTTGGCAGTGCGTAAACTACCATGGTAATATTAGCTTGCTAGGTTAAGTAGCACCACAAAGCTAACAGGGGGTTGCTTCTTTAGAACCTTGGTGCTATCCGGCTATGCTAGCATTCCTGGAAACAGTTTGGCCAACCTCGGGCTATTGACTTTTTGATTTGTTGACGCATATCTGGCTGTGTTATAAACGTTACATCGTAGGATTATGGCGCCCCGCATACAGCTGGAGAAAGCGGCTTGGCGTTGGGTGGAGACGGTGAAACCAGAAGAAATAGAGCAGGAGCATATCGAGCTAGCATATCGGGTCAATCTCCCGGCCTGCAAAAGAGGAACCTGTAGGTAAGATATCGGTATTTCTAAACAACATGCTTTTGCTTTGCTAGTGTGTGCCGGTAAAATGCCATTAGCAGAATTTAAATTTGATTCTATTTTGAAGGCTTAATAAGTAGCGCTACAGAGACAAGCTAATGCGCATCAAAAGTGATTTGTTTCCTTGTCTGTGAACAAGTCGTCATTGCTCGCAGAGCTGCTCTGTAACGTTAGACTTTGTATGAAAGGTCATGGAGATTGACTCCACTCTTTACATGTACATACCGTAAAATATCTTTAATATATACGATGATGTCTAGTAGGCGACAGATTCACCACTAATTGGTGTAGTTTAAAAGCAAGTGAACTTTATCTTACTCAGTTGTGTGTAAATTATAAAAGGGTGTGTATCTTTATGCAGTTGGATCACAGACAGATTTTGACGCTAGTTTGGTTTTCTCTGAAGAGAGTGATGCTAATGGATGTTATTTTCTCAAGCTGGTCATGCTGTAAGGACACTTTCTTTTGCAGGAGAAACTGCAGAGGGAATCCAAACTGCCTTGTAGGCATTGGTGAACAAGCGTGGTTGGGGGAGATAGATGAAAATGCTTTCCACAATATTGATGACCCAAATTCAGAACGAAGAGACAAGGTACTTTTGTTAAATTATCTGCACATAATGCAGTTTGTCTGCTCGCTGTCGTTCTTCCAATTATAGATTTGTTTTAGATGAACAGTTGAACTCCTGGAAGCTCACCCTACTTTTCTTTTTCTTGGTCTGTCCCCCTTCCAGAACACATTTGTTGGTCTGACTAATCTGGGTGCAACATGTTATGTCAACACATTCCTGCAAGTGTGGTTCCACAACCTAGAGCTACGTAGGAGCCTCTACCAGTGCCACAATTCCCGGGCACAGGAACATAACATTGCGTCTGGTACAGCAGAACTAACTACTAATACATTACTCAGACAAATGTTTAATAAATTCAACAAACAAACGGCAATTGTCCAGCAAGATAGTTTTCCTAACACACATTGTTGCTTATAATGATGTTATCCAAGTCAAGACCCACTTAGAGGTTGGCTGCTGTTCAAGCATGACTATGGCATGATTCTGCAAAGTCATACTTTTATTTTTTTAGATAGAAGCATTTCATCCTCTGAGGCAAATGTCTATATCTTTTTTAGATTACGAGCCTCAGTCCATCTGTGAGCATCTGCAGTATCTGTTCGCATTGCTGCAAAACAGCAACAGAAAGTACATAGATCCTTCAGGGCTGGTCAAAGCACTGGGCTTGGACACAGGCCAACAGCAGGTAAATCCCAATATGATAATGGAACATAATTGTGATATTTATTTTAGTATGGTCTAGGATTTCCTTATGTAGGTCTTTGCAGAGGTGTGCATTATTTCACCTTTCATGTTATCTATGTTTATAACATTTCTGTTGATTAACCAGGCAATTTATCAATTGCTAGATACAAGATTACACAGCATAATTAAGACATTGAATGGGAGTGGTTTTATTTTCAGGATGCCCAGGAGTTTTCAAAGCTTTTCTTGTCTTTGCTGGAGGACACACTGTCCAAGCAGAAGAACCCCAACGTGCAGAATGTTATCCAGCGGCAGTTCTGTGGACAGTTCTCCTATGTTACAGTGTAAGATCAAACCTGACACAAGTTTAAACATTATGTGTTCAATGTCAGTTCCTCAGAATGTCACAATTAGCATTTTGTTACCAGTGTGCCATAGTTAAGGCTAGGAGTAGGTTTCCGGTGACTCTCCTATTACCCTTTTTATTCTTGCCAAGTTTTTTTTTTTTTTTTTATCCCATCTACTATGAAGGCTTTATGTGAAAGCTGACTTATTTGCTTCATGCCCATGACTTGTTGTAAAATGTTCTTTGTTGATGACTTAATTAGACCATAGTCTGTCACCTTGGAGTCCCTACAAAAACACTGTTGACCTCAGCTGTAAGTGAGGTGTAAACCTTTGGCTCATTATTGTGAGCTGTATCAGCTAGTTAACCTTTGCGTATTTCACATAAAAATAAGTCAGTCATTCTTTGATTAATGGACACTTTTTAGACTGTGTCATAGTTAACTTGGTAATGCAAGAGAATGCAATAAAATACAAACAAATACAGGAATGTGCATATGCACTTTCTTTCATCAGATTTGTAAAAACGCACATCTGACTGGTCTCTAAACATCAGTCATTGTGGAAATGAGGGCCATAAATGGAAATAGGAAAACAGACAAATATCTGTTTGCAAATTAATACTACTGCCCAGTCCACCACTGTTTCGACATTACACGGGGATTCCTAACAGCACCAGAGAAGTAGTTACCATGCACAACCACCACTAACCATCTGAAAAATTATCAATTAATGATATGAAATAATGACATGAAAAAGAAACATAGAGCCCATAACCTATACAGTACATTGTTTTGTTTTTTTTTAATTAAGTCTAAGTGTGCATTTTACAGCTTACAAGGTGCAAGGCAAAGGCAGGGTAAGCATAAGGAGGTCTTGCCTAAGGCCTCCTACTGGAAAATAGGCCACAGCTGTGATTCGAACCTGGTCTTCCGCATTGAGGGCGGCAATGTTACCACTAAACCTTCGATTTTTGTTATATTTGAAAACTCAAAGGTAATGCAAAAATGATTCCAAAAACTAAATTTCTTTGGTGTTTTGGTTGAATCTGTTATTTTTTCTGCTCTTTTCTAGTTGTAACCAGTGTGAAAGATCATCTGCGCTGCCATCCCGATTCTACGAGCTGGAGCTGAACATTCAGGGTCACAAAAACCTTACAGAGTGTGTCACAGAGTTCCTGAAGGTAGATCAGTCATTCAATTGGTATAGTAGTCTATTACCTGAAACATCTGTCCCTTTTTGAATTAGATTTTCATGTATAGTTACTGAGGCTGAGAAAATGTCTTGATGTGTATATTTGTGTGTGTTCGTTCATCGGTCCCTTTTTGAATTAGATTTTCATGTATAGTTACTGAGGCTGAGAAAATGTCTTGACGTGTATATTTGTGTGTGTTCGTTCATAATGATCACCCCTCACACTCTTCCTCACTTTACAGGAGGAGAAGCTGGATGGGGAGAACCGCTACTTTTGTGAAAGCTGTCAAAGTAAACAGAATGCCACCCGTAGGATCAAACTACATAGCCTTCCTCCCACACTCAACTTGCAGCTCATGCGCTTTGTCTTTGATAGGTATGTAGAAAATCACTTAGTGTAGTAGTGTTGCATAAAAAGGCATAACATCAATAAATTATATGTTTTTGTCAAGACAATATACTGTCTATATTAAGTACTGGATTAATTAGTGATGCCATTGGTCTGTTTTCTGCTGGTGTGAGAACAGAGACTTATTGAACTGTGTTGTCTTCGCCAGACAAACAGGCCACAAGAAAAAGCTCAACACTTTTATCAGTTTTCCGGAGCAACTTGAGATGGGCCCTTTCCTGGAAGGAAAACAAGGTACTGTTAATTTCACTGCCTGCTAAAACTGAATTCTGATCCTTCTCAGGTATTTCTGACCATTTTGACTGAATGTCTTTCCAGACCAGAAGTGTGTTTATGAACTGAGTGCAGTGCTGATCCATCGGGGGATCAGTGCCTACTCAGGACACTACATCGCACATGTGAAGGATGCTCGCACTGGTGACTGGTACAAATTCAACGATGAGGAGATTGAGAAGATGGAAGGCAAGAAGCTACAGCTTGGCATTGAGGAGGACATTGGTGAGACTAGATTAATTAAATACACTTCATATTGTAAGACAGCTGAGATTTTCAGACATGTTTGTTGAAACGTGTGGTTGCCATGATGATGATGATGCTTTAAATATATCCACATTGTAAAAGTTGTTCTTCCTTTGTGGTCTCATTGGTCCTTAGCTGAGACGGTGAAATCTCAGACACGAAAGCCAAAGTGCAGTAAAGGGTACCACTGCTCCAGAAATGCCTACATGCTGGTGTATAAGGTCCAGGAAGAGAAGAGCTCAGATCCCTCCAGGAACATAGTTGATGTGCCAGGTGAGGAGAAGAATGTTCACATGAATTAAATGCCACTGTAAATTATTCTTTGTTTGCATCAAAAAATTTAAACTTGGCAGAAAAATCTTGTTTTTAAACTTGATTGGCAGTGACCAGTGAGCAGCCGATCACTCTGAGATATCCAATTATGTACCAATCACATTTATAAGCATCAGCTCCAGTTGCGCACCAGAGTGGTGATGCTAAATTTACGCTCTTTATTTGTGGAGCTGTTTGCCCGCCTTGTCCCCCAGCTCAAAGCTGTAATTCTTTGTCAGGCTTAGCCATGCTTTATGTGATGTGAGCGGTACTAGAGTGAAACTGGAGCAGGACGAAGGGCGAGCACAGTTGGAGAATTATAACAATAATAGATTAGTGTGCAGAATTGTTTACAGTCTGTCTCACTTTGACTAACTTTTAAATTTACAAAGCACTTTTATACAGAAAGCTTAATGTGTGTAAATTTGTCCCATCATTAAGATGCCTGTACATATATAAACAGAACTACAAGTTTTGTTGTGTTGTTTTTACACTGTTATTAGTGGCATGACATGGGTATCATGATATCCAGTGTGTTGGAAATGCAGTACATGCAGAAAATATTCACAGTATTTGCTTAACTTTTTCCACATTTAACTTTGTTACAGCCTTATTCCAAAATGGATTAAATTCATTATTTACCTAAAGAAATCTTACAAAAAATACCTCATAATGTCAAAGTGAAAGATGTCTGTCTGAAATCTTTGAAAATGTATTAAAATTTTAAAATATCACATGTGCATGTACATGCATCTTTAGCACCAATTACACACCTACACTGTACGTCCAAAAAAAAAGTCACCAGACCACAAACAGTCACTACTGCATAGAAGATTATATTTCAGCTGGCAACAAGATATTTAACCCTAATTGATGCATTGAGTAGCTTCTCATTTCCTAAACAACCGTGTTGGAAGACACATCCTGTGGTCGTGGAAAAGACGTTAATCTGTTTCAGAAGGGTTTGCTGAAACTACTAAAACTGAGTTAAGAACTGTCTCCCTGTTCCAGAGTATGCGCCCAAAGAAATGAGGTCTACTGACTACCTGAATATACTGATTGACCAGGTTATTCCTGGATTCATCTGGCTCAAATTCTGGAAGAGTGATTTTGGGGAGCATGACACATCATTTTACACATATGGATTGGCCACCACAGGGTCCAGACCTTAACCCCATTAAGAATTTTTGGGATGTGCTGGAGAAGACTTTGCAGTCGCAGCAGGAAAATTAATGCAACTCTGGGCACTATGTTGTGAAATTGCAGAAGCTTATCGAAACAATGCCACGGTGAATGTGTGCTGTAATCACTTGGGGTGGCTGTGGCTCAATAGTTAGAGCAGTTGACTGCCAATCATAGGATTGGTGGTTTGATTCCCGGCTGCCACGTCACATGCCAAAGTGTCGTTGGGCAAGATACTGAACCCCAAGTTGCCCCTGGTGAGTCAGGTCAGCTGCATAGCAGCTCTGCCATCGGTGTGTGTTTGTGTGTGTGTGTTTGTGTGTGTGTGAATGGGTGAATGAGACGCAGTGTAAAGTGCTTTGAGTACCAGCTAGGTAGAAAAGTGCTATATAAGTGCAGACCATTTACCATTTAATCAAAGCTAAAGGCAGTCCAACGAAATATTAGTGTGTGTTTTTTTTGTACGGCCAGTGTATTTTTGGACAGTTTCTCCCATTCTTCTTTGCAGTACCTCTCAAGCTCCATCCAGTTGGATGTGTACAGCCATTTTCAGATCTCTCCAGAGATGTTCAGTGGTCAGGTCAGGGCTCTGCCTGGACGACTCAGGGAAATTCACAGAGTTGTCCAGTAGGTGCTCCCTTTGTTATCTTGGCTGTGTGCTTAGGGTCATTGCCCTGTTGAAAAGTGAACCATCACCCCAGTCTGAGATCCAGAGCACTCTGGAATAGGTTTTCATCAAGGATGTCTCTGTGCATTGCTGCATTCATGTTTTTCTCAATCCTGACCAGTCTCCCCCTTCCTGTTGCTGAAAAACATTGTTTACTGTAGATATGATATAGCTTGCTGGCAAGGTGCTGAGAGGCGCCTCATTTCATCCAGACATGACGCTTGGCATTCAGGCCAAAGAATTCAATCTTTGTTTCGTCAGACCAGAGAATCTTGTTACTCATGGGTCCTGAGTCCTTCAGGTGCATTTCAGCAAACTTATACTGAAGAGTGGTTTCCATTTGGCCTCTCTACATTCCTAATTGATGGAGTGCTGCAGAGTTTGCTTTTTTTTTTTTATTATTATTATTTTTTCTAGCAAACATCTTTTGATTTTGTCATACTGTGGTATTTTTGAAGAATTTTGAGAAATTAAATTTTATCCATCTTAGAATAAGGCTGTAACATAACAAAATGTGAAAAAAAGGTAATGTTAGAAAAAATAAGTTAAAACAATGGACGAGTACATTTAGACCGGAATCTAACTTTAAGAAAATGTAATGCTTGCAAGTGAGCAGTAGTTACAATCACACAGAGCTTTGGAATGGGAGTGCTGCTGCTCGAGCAGGCAGACTCCCACGGGCCTCTTTATACTAGTACAGAAGACCTTGAATGTTTGGAAAGACAATGATGCATTAACATGTTTACATTCACACCTGCTTCATTAGAATGATGATATGTCCCTAAGGAGTATGTGGGGGTGAAGCACATTCAGTTCAAAAGATGGTGAAGCACAGTCTGCTCCAGGGCAGGATTATGCATCTACCAGTGTGATACAGTTGCAGTGTTATTGAACACAATCTGATTAAATACATGCAGTTTACTGAGATATGATGTGATTGGACAATGCAAAGGCATGATGCTATGCAGATTCATGTGTTGGATCATTTACTAATCAAATACAATTTCGATCTTTCATAAACTGCCCTTTTTTCACAAGTGCAAAAGTGTTCTCTGTTTTAACCTATAGTACAGTATACTTAATATACGGTACCTGAGGGGTATAAAATCAAGATAAGGGATTAAGATGGGATTTTCCAGTTATCCTGGCTGAATATATCCTGGACCTGGTTCTATAATAGCTAATCTTAATGTGTTGCATCATTTTAATTATCCTGCATTAAAATACTGCATTTAAATATACCTAGATTTTTATTGTCACAATAGGACTTTTGTTTTTTTATAATCATGTCGTAGTCGTTATTGTCAGGTTTATTCAGTACAGACAGTAAAACCTGTCAGCAGACGTTTCAGTTCACCTCATCTGTATATTGTGTTTTTTGTTCAGACATGAAGGATACATAGATAGATAGATTAAAAAACATTAGAGAGATGATGAAATAAGTACAAATGGATCAAATAAAGTTTATAGACTAGATAACCATAATCACATGCATAAATCAACCTAGATGGTTTACAGTAATTGTAATTTCCTGAGGAACATTCACTTTCACTGGTCAAAATTATGCAAAAGTGTGTAACTCTTAATTAGTGGAAATGACAACTAACTCCTTCAGTTTTAATTATGATGATATTAATAGATTACTGGTTATTAATTATTTCTGGGCTGATTCCACATTCACTCAGTCCATTGTCTGCCAGGCATTTTCTCTTTAATTATTGGAGACATACTGTACTTTCCTTTTTACATCTTTGTTTTACTTTTTATATGTCTCCATAAGAAGCTGTTGCTCAGTTGGTTAGAAGTTTTTCGTTTTTAATTTGTGATCAAAATATGTGGTGTATTTAAGAATATTGTGAACCTGCACCTATCCTGGCTATCAGCTACAGCTGACTTTACTTAGCTGCTTCTCCTTATTCCAACTTGGCAAATGTTGAACAGATTAAGTCAGGATGCTCTGATCAAATTTGGTCAAACCTGGCTTTTTCATTTATCCTGGATTTTTTAATCCTACTTTTGTGCAATACCCCCTTGATACTAAAGATAGACAAAAACTCTTGCTCATCGCTACTGAAGGTGAAGATGAGCCAAGGCCGTTGACGGAGTTGGACTAAGACTAAGGTCTGGTTAAGCATAATAACACAACTGGTTTTGCTGTGTCACCAACAAACTGACCACCTTCTTTTGCTGCCCTTATCAAACTGTTTGCCCATCATCTTGGCAACTCTCCCTGTTTCTCCTTCAGCACAGCATCATGTCTGATCATTCCAAAACATTGCTCAGACAAAGCTGAGTGTAGCTGTAAACATTAAGCTGTTGTATTGTTGGAAGAGCCTTTACTCTTCCAGTGTGATAGAATCTCCTAGGAAAAACTAGCCTAGTAGCTGGTCTCACAATAAATCACCAAAACCTTTTCACAAAAAAAATATTTTCTACCTTGTGCAAATTCACATTAATCAAATGCCTTGGCTATCTCCTGTACCTACTTAGCAACTGTTAAGTCAACTGCATGTTGCATTTTCTGATGGGATTTCTTTACTTCAGCGTTTCTTCAGAGGTTGGTGGACCAAGACAACCACAAATTTGAGGAGTGGTGCAGCGAGATGGCCGACATGAGAAAACAGAGTGTGGACAAGGGCAAAGCCAAGCACGAGGAGGTGAAGGAGCTCTATGAGCTTTTACCTGCAAAGGATGGTTAGTAACAACATTCCTCAATCACCCACAGACTCACTAAAGAGTACGCACATGTGCAGAATTGTTGAGGTTTTAGTCCAAGGAACTAGAAAGAGAACTAAAATCACAAACAATGTAATAAAGTGACAAAGTAGTGGGAAGAAGTGCCTAACTTTTACTACAGTTCCCCTTGATGTAGTAATACTCCTAATAAACTACAACATTTTACTGAATTATGATTTCTGCAGTGCAACTAATGTACACTCCCCTCCAAAAGTATTAGAAAAGTATGACCAATTCCTTTACTTTTGCTGTAAATTAAAAATATTTGGGTTTAATATCAAAATTTGAATATGAGACAAAAGATGAACATTTCAAACCGGTCCTCCTTGTGGTATAAACCCATCCATTTTTCATGAAGGAATTGGCCTTACTTTTCCAAAACACTTGGAAGGGGTTGGATGTTTATGTTGTTTATTTAAAACAAGTTGTTGATTTGATTTAATACAGTTTCCATATTTATCATGCATTCATATGAAGTCCTGTTTTTTGTTTATGTTTGATACATTTCTTTACTTTTCCTCCTCAGGTGATCCATACGAGTTTATCCCTCTGGACTGGCTAAAGAAATGGCTAGACGACTCCACTGCCACAAAAGAAATCGACAACTCTCTCTTCCTGTGTTGTCATAGTAAACTGCACCCAGACAAGGTGGGAGAGTCCAAGAGGGTCTCCCTCCAAGCTGCTGAGCTTCTCTACAAGCGCTATGGTGGAGGTCCAAGACTGGACAGTAAGTTTTGCCAGTGCTAAGGTCCCTTGCCAAATCATCAAGCCTCTGCCAAAGTGAATTTTATTACTTTCTTTCAACCGTTGTACAGGAGTAAGTATCACATTGGCTAGTTTACTATTCAAAATAATATCACATAAATATCAAATCAGTTGTATTTATGTACATTTTTTGCTTGAAGTTGTTATTTCATGGAGATTTGCAATCATGTTTTTGACAATGTAGAATTGAAATTGAAACTGAACAATGTTTTATAGGTTTTTATGGGTAGGAATTTGTCATCCTGATTTTCAGGATAATACATGCCTTTCACTACATTTACATACACTTGACCAGGTTACTCAGAGAAAGCAACTTTCTTGAGTAGTCGAGGAATTGAGCTTGCATCATAATCGTCATAAAGTAGCATCCCTTTATGACTTTGTGGTGTGTGTGTTTGTGTAGAGAGAGAGAAAAAGAGAGCAGAGACACAGCTGATACACATCGCAAACTGTCTGAATAAAAGAAATCCACAGTGTGAACTTTGATTTAAAATCAAGCCGCATCACTCTGTAATGATTTCTTTGTAACCATCTTTCTCATTCACTCTCCCTGACATGCTGCTCACACTCATACTAAGGAACATGAATGCGTTGCTTTACCATTGATAGCAAATGTACATGTGTGCACTGTTTTTAAAACTGTGGTTGACTGACTCTGATGGATCACAACCAACTATAGTTGACAAGAATATCACAAAAAAAAGAACAGCAAATAGAAATACTACTCACCAGTCTCAATAAATGTCTTTAAGCCTCACTGCTCCTAAAACCACAATATAACTTTGGTATGTTTGTGCAGACTTCTCTCTGTGTAGAGAGTGTGTTAGCCAGCGATGCAGAGTGCTGCGGCTGAAGAACCAACTCAATGAAGACTACAAGGAAGTCTCCAACCTGGTTAAGCGTGTGCTCAGGTAACCACACTCAATAGTGTACAGTGTGCAGTATAGTATTGCATTGTTTTTGCAATTATGACATCATTGCACAGAGAAAATATAACTTCCTTTATATAAATATGAAGGAAGTGAATTGGGGCATTTCAGAGGCATTCTAGTTACTCCATGAGAGATGATCCTAATTCATTATTTAGCATTGTGTGTGTACGTATATGCGTGTGTTTCTCTTAGTGGTGAGGGCTACTGGGTGGGAAAAGTATCACTACGTTCCTGGAGGCAGTTGGCTTTGGAACAGTTGGAGGAGGACGAACATGAAACCAAACACAGCAATGGACAAACCAATGGACGGGGACCACACACCAACAGCAGCAAAGGTACGAGGTCTTCTTCTGTCTGTTAATTCATTTCTCATTCATTGCAAACATCAATAAACACAGTAACTTGCTCCAAGGATACATAATTTCGACAGACAACTGCAGGCCCACTGAATTCAACCATCAATCCCTGCAGGTAGTGAGCATTAATATTCTATGTGTTTGATTGTAGAGTTCGGTCCAGAGCTCTCTGAGGGCAACGAGGATGAGATGAAGACGTTCAATGAAGATGTTGTCTGCAGTCATGGTACTGTCCCATCATTAGCATCTACAGTTGTTTAAGCTAAACCTTTTAACAATTACATTGTACATTTGTAAACAAAAGATGGATATTGTTACCATTGCTATGACATAAGATAAGATAAGATAAAGCTTTATTGTCATTGTACAGTCACACTTGGTACAACAGTACAACGAAATTGCGAATTCTACATAACTGTAGAATGTGGCTGTATTCTCCTCCTGCAGGGGGTCTGGGTATTCTGGAGACTGAACGGAAGCTGGTATCTTCTGAAGTTTGGACCAAGTTGAGGGCATACTTCCCTAAAGCCCCAGAATTCACACAAAACCAAGAGCCCTGTCAGCAGTGCCTGGTAAGTTAATGGTGTTGCACCAAACCATCACAGCCCACTTGTGTTTTTTCTTTTTGATTATATTCACAAATCTGCCTTGTTTTCTACAATATGTTTTCTAAACCTATATTAAAAGGTGTATTTGTGAAGGGGAACATGGGAATGTCAATGTTATGTCTACCACCACAGCACTTGATACAGCTTTTGTGTTTCTGTTCTTTGTATAAATTTGCTTCACATTCATATCCTGGCCAGTCACGTTTAATGACATTTCTCTCACTTGGTGTGTAATTCAATCTCTGAGGATGTGCACATGGGCTTCAATGGCTGTTTAGACAGTTGCATGTTAATGGGTTATAGAGTAGTAAGTATTAAACAACCCATAGTAATGGAAGCTGTACTCACCTAATAGAGGTAAAGATACATAGCAAAACCTAATTCAGGCTTTCCGTTTGTGTGCAAGGCTATTTGTTATCTGTCCAAGTCTGCAAGGGTTCAGGTGTGTGACCTCACACACATGCCAAACAAGTAAATTAAACATGCTTTTTTTCATGCATCATGGCTATGTACTGTTTGTTAATCTGACTTTTAAACTTTTGGGGGACATTTTTGCCTTATTAATATGTATGAGTAGCTCTAGCAATCTTATCAGATGCTGGTCATCCCTGTTGTAAGGCATTCAGGGACCATAGGGGGTGTAGCTCATGTGTGTCAGAAAAAAAGAACGAGACAAAATTTAAGGTAAGCTTTAAAGTAAGCTTTTCTTTCTTGTGTATCCAGACATTAGAACAGGAGGAAAAGGACAATGAAGCGGTCAGTAAGATGATGGCCCTGGACCAGAAGAACCAGCTGCTCAACCTTTTCCACGAGAAGAATCGGCCGACACTCACCAAGTGGCCTCAGGTAGACACACAACTAAGCACCACTGACTGCCTGTGTGCAGTGCCAGCTGTAGCTGAGTGCAAATGACATATACTGGAATGTGTATGAAGAATAGAAAAAATGTTGTGTGTGTGTGTTATACGGTATCAAGAAAAATTCAGTAAATCTTGTCTTGTCTTTCCAGGGCACAGATGTTCTTTACATAGTACCTCTGTATTTTGTGGATGAGTGGAGAAAATTCATCAGGTATGTTTGTTACAACAGTGATATAAACAAAATTATTATCTTACTCTTATTAGTTAATTACTAAAACTGAGCTGACCGGTCTCTAATACTTTATATTTATGACTGCCAGTGAAATTGTATGTCAGTAAATCTGTGGATGTTTTCCAGGAGGCCCACGAAATCCTCTCCAGTGTCCAATGTTGGCAACACTCTGCTGCTATGTCCGCACGGAGGCTTCATGTTTACCTACGACTCCCTGATCGACGGAGACGCACAACAGTGAGTTCTGTTTCTTTAGTTCTCCACAGGTTATGATAATTTAACAGCGGTCAAGTCAACTCTGTATGCATGTATAAATGCAACCTCTAATTAAACTGTACAGACTGCACTAATGAAAATAATGTACAGTATGATTGGAAACTGCTGTGGTCTCATGTTGTGCTGTTTGTCCTGCACAGTATAGCTCTGCTCTGGCCCAGCGAATGGGAAGTGATCAGCAGACTCTTCATTGTTGACCAACCAATTTCCATCCACTGCATTAAACAAAGTGGTTCCACTACTGAGTACACCACGCAGCCTGGTAAGCCTCTGTCCTCTAAAGAAGGGCAGCACAGCAGCATCGGCAGGTTGAGACAAAACATGTTAAGAGTTCAGTAAAAAAAGGATCTGATTTGAATTGTTATTTCAGCCCTGATACTGATCCTTTAAAATATGCCTCGAGCTGTTCTGATATTGGTGTTCAGTACTGACTCGGGACATTTCTGCTTAAAACTATACTCCACTCAAAATCTGCGTGTGAGTATGAAACACTACCTGCTTTTAGACTTACATGGTGGCTTTAAAAGGTGTGTGTCTTGTGCAAAGCCATTGGACAAAGTGAGTTATGCATTAAAAGTTGTTGTTTTGTCTTTTTTTATGATTCTGTGTAGAGTGTTGGGCTAACCTGTTTTGGCTTCTTAACATCCTTTGTTAACTTGATATTGATGTGGGTGTTTGTGTTAGATCTGTGTTGGGAGTGCAGAGAGGGCTTCCTTTTTCAGCAGCAGAGGGACCTAAGAGAGTACACTCAAGCAACCATCTACATCCGCAAAGTCGTAGAAGACCAGATGGTAGGTCAACCAAACCCTCATTCCTGTATTTACTCATGTAATCATTAAAGTAAGAGTGTTTAACTTGTTTTTACTTCGTCATAGATGCTAAAGGAAGCAGCTCCAGAGATGAATGCCAGCAGCTCAGAGGCAGAGGAGGAGAAAGAAGAACAACCAAAGGTGGATGGAGACAAGGACCCAGACTTCAGCCAAGTGAGTTCACTATATTACAGCAATAAACTAAGGGGTGATGGGACACATAAAAATCAACTGAGAGCTACCAGCAGCACTACCACAAATTTGTGGACAAACATCTTCTTTCCTTTTTCTGTTGAAAAACGCACCAGTAAATGTAAAAGCAGTAGAACTAAGTCACCTCATTGCTGTTGGTGCAAAGATGAGGAATAGAGCTATTGTCTGTGTTCATCTCTCGTACTTAATAAACGCACAATGTTCTTTCAGTCACAGGATGGAGCAAAGCGGCTCAAGCTGAGTGAGAGTGGCGCAGCAGCATCGGCAGCTGCTGTTCCTGTGACCAACATTACCAAACTAGGTGGGATCAGGAGAAGCACGCGGCACAGGAAGCTCAGAGGAGAGAAAGCACTCATTGTTTCAGCTAATCAGACACTTAAAGAGCTGAAAATACAGGCAAGGGCTCCAAATGACTGTATACAGTGCTGCGTGTAGGAACCAGACTGTTCATACAAAGCTAACTTTGCTGTGTTTGTGACCCTCTAGATTATGCACGCATTCTCTGTGGCTCCTTTTGACCAGAACCTCTCTATTAATGGAAAAAGTTTAACAGACGACTCGGCCACGCTGGGCAGTCTGGGCGTTATCCCAGAGAGCATCATCTGTCTGAAGGTAGCACCTGCTTGAATTTCTTGGTGACTGGAGACGTAGACATCTCAACCTCTGTAGCTTTGCTTGATTTGTCATCAGACTGTATTGACTGTGATCACAGACATGAATTTTATTGTTTCCTCACAGGCCGATGAGCCAATAGCAGACTATGCTGCAATGGATGATGTCTATCAGGGTAAGTGGTATTATCGTCATCTCCAGTACAACTGCTACATTTCCATTGTTGAAAAAACAGTTATACAAACAAGTTATCATAGTTATTGTTCTTTAATGGATATATCTTCCTTTACAGTGAGGATGCCGGAAGAGGGATTTAAAGGTGAGCATTCCTTTTATTTATTTAGTTAATAGTGTAGTGATGAAATTTATGTCAAGGGGTAGCAGCCTAATCAGACTGAATCTACTTGCTCTTGTATAAAAATTTCTGAAAAACTTATGAGTAGTTCCAAATTTAAAACCAGACTATAAACAGGGGCAGGAAAATAATGGGGGCAAAAGCCTCAGAATAGTATTTTTACTTGCTTCATTTCTTCCTGTGAAGATATTTGACCCCAGTTAAAAGTAGTATAGTAGTCATTAGGTTCACTTGAAATTAAGATTTTCTTTTGCTTACACTGAGCCTTTGGTAGATCCAGTTGCTCAGATCAGACAAACCAAACACTGGATCCAAACGAGGAAATGTTGTTTTACCTTGAATTTAGTGACATAATAGCATAGCACCACTTCAGCAATCACTTATCATAACTTGCCAAATATTTAGCAGCCAGCCAGTTTGCACTCATCAGTACTCATCTGTGCATCTGTATAAAACCGATTCCTTGACTGCTAATCTTTTTTTGCATGTCTTTCACTTTGTAACTGTACAACCTTCCCTGCAGGCACTGGGCTTCTCGGGCATTGAGGAAAGCTGTGCTGTAGCTATGCTTGAATTGGACGGATGACAGATAAAGATTTTAAAAAGCTTGAATTTGTCAAGTGTCCATATATAAATAAGTGCTTTAATTTGTTTATTTTACTTTTTGAGTAGGGTTTCTTTAATAAAACTGTGACTATGTTGCAAAGCCGCTGTTTTTCTCTACATAAGATTGCTGGCCTTTGGTATTTAAAGTTCCTAATCATTCTGAAGAACTATGTGTTAGTGCTTCTGCCTGAAAGATGGTTGAAGCTGAGTGGATGTATTGTATTCTGAGGCTTGGCTTCAGTGAAATTTTACTGTTGCTTATGAAAATGGGCTTTGTTTTTAACTATTTTAATATATGGCAATGATAAATTCAACACAGTGTCCTTTCTTTCCATTATGTGGAAGCTTGTGTTGAGTTTTCAGGTTTGCCAAAAGAATGCACGAGTAACTGTTAGGTATCACACATATAACTGCTCTTAAATGTTAGAACATTTATTACCTCTACAGAAAATCTATATCCATAATACTCCATGTATTACATAGCTGCACTGTGTGGATAGAGACGTTTCAGCTGTGTAAACCTCATCAGACGGAAATGACAACCAGAATGCAAGCAGTGATTTGTCCTGTTCTTTTCACAGTTATTTCTTATCGACAATAAAGTTATTTTCAAAGCAATCCTTTTCTGATATCCTTAAAATTAAATCTTTAAAAACTACCAGATTGAATGTGGAATTGGTGTTACTGTGTTTATTAGAGCATTTGGATTATTTTAGCTGTGTGAAGGCCAGTACATAATGTAATCACCAGGGGAAAGTGTTAGTGTTTTGACAGAATGAAGAAAAACTACAATATAATGCTTGAACTGCCCAACAATAAATACAAGAGCTGAAATGATTAGTCAGTTCATATGTAAAGAAAGTGAGTGGGGAAACTGCACTCCCATCCAAAAAGGTTACCACCTGAATTTAACTAGGCAAATGTGTAAGAGCCTCCCATTGGATAATTACTGCATGGATGATTTTTTTTCAAGTTGGCAACAAGTTATTTAACCGTAACTGATGCAGTGAGTAGCTTCTCATTCCTTAAACAACATGTCAGAAGACTACGGAGCCCCTTAAGGCTCACGGCGGTGACATTTTTGCAGAGCTACTTCTGCGATATATCTGGTCCATAGCGATTTCTTTTCATAGTATGGTCTGTATCATGCAGTAGATCCCCGCTGGCTGTGTCCACAGAGAGTGGGTTCACCGTCGGCAGTGGCTGCTGAGCAGCAAGTACCACTGTAACTCAGAGAGATGGAGACAGCTAACGGAGGGCATAACCGGAACTGCTGAGACCGACTGAGAAAAACTGTAGCTGGGATTATGATTGGGAAATCGCTGGTGATTGTTACTGCAGCCGTATCGGTCCAGCTGTTGTTGTTTTTGCTCAGCGTGTATTAACACTCTATGAACTACTCAATGGAGTTAAACAGCTGCAGATCAGCTGCAGCTACAGTGAATACCGCTGATCCCAGCTGTCCCTGGATGAAAGCGATGTACAGGCTGCAGCTCACTGTAGGTCTGAAATCTGAAACGGTCCTGTGGATTATGAATATGCTTCAGTTATGCTGCTGACTGTAGCTGTTAGTTCATGATGTTTAAACATCGATATTAAGTGATATTAGTGATTTTAAAGGAGTGATTAGCAATAAATGCATCTCATTTTGTCTATGTTCTCCTCTAATATATCCATTGTTGTGTAACAGCAGTGACAGCCTAACTTACACATAACTAGTCTGGACTTACTGTTTGGATCATACGGATTCATCGGTCTGACCCGTTATAGTCCAGTCTAATTACCTATATAACAGACCTATCTACCAGCTGGGATCGGCTCCGGCGACGCCACCAAAACAGTGTTTTACGCAACCTGATTTGGGCATATTGCAGCACTGTGGCAAGATGGATATAGTTAGTTAACGAAGCCTATAAGCAGCACCGCTGAGACTGATTAAACAGCTGATGATAGTTGAACACTGAATTACTCAGTAGAGTTACCCAGAGTGGCAGATCCCCTGAAGATACAGTGAACTGTCGGTCACCGGGATGCTGGACCCGATCCCAGTGGTCCGACTCTCCCATCATCAATACAAGATGTTGGCAAAAAATGTTTGTAACTGTTGGCGGGAAAAATGTTGTGACATTGCAGAAGCCACGGCGAATGCTTGCCGTAGTCAAATGGGAAGTGCAGTTGTTAATTGTTCTTTGATTGTTCCAACTTCTCATCTATTTCCTTTCAACTATTTTATTTAATTGACAGCATTTTAATATGAGCTGCACATTAGGATCTGTCAAACCGATTATTGGTCATCAGAGTAATTATCCTTCATAATTGGTATTTGTCTGTGAAGCTTGGGGACGTTTCCGTGTCACTGAGAACTCCATGGACGCTAATCAACAGAAAAGGGGGAGGAGCTTGGCGGTCTCTTACCGACGCACTAACAAAGCATTCTGGGATTTGTAGTATTAGCGGTATGTGCGCTGTATACGTGGTGGGGGGGGCAGCTCTAATACACATTTGATATATCTGGCCCGCGGGCCTGAGTTTGACACCTCTGTTTAGAATCTAAACTCTCAAGATGCTCCATGATTTTCATTTATCTCTGTTTCAGCAGTTTACTTGAACATAACCGGTCCGTATTTCCCCAGAGCCCTCGTTTGAGAACTACAGCCGTAGTTACTGAGCTTTAATAAACGTGGCCCACTCCCAAAGGACACGAACTGACCCCACTCAGTCGCCGTAGCTCTCGTCGCCATTTTCAAAACGGCTAAGCTTTATTGCGCACATTTGTTCAGCAGAGGAGTTTAAATAAAGAGACGGATCGTTTGAATTATTCAAGGTAAAGCTTCCACTGACTGGAAAGTGCATGTTGGACAGAAGTTAGGGTTTTAATTCACATAGAACTGCTCCTGTATCCGACTATCATCGACTGGACATTAGTTATTACCTGTCGATGGCATTAGCATACGTGGCTAAAGCTAGGGAACCACAGCCTGCTACAGCCGGCTAGCTTGTTTGTTATGAATTTGGACCCTGTTAACGTCACTTTGTTTAAACGTAGCTAGCAGTTGGCTACTAGATAAAATGATCACTTGTTTGTAACGGTGCTAAAGCACAAATGAGCATATTCACAATGGAGTTTTCATATACCTGTCAAAATATAGAAGTAATATAAAAGTAATATCTCCAGGAATAGCTCGTTACACACACTTGACTCAAACAACATCTGCTCTTAATTTACACTTGTGATTCTCTCAGTAATTCTGCAAACATCCTACATAACTGACGAACGTCGTGAACCTTCTGACTGGTGCAGTGTTTGCTGCTCTGTGTTAAGTCCATGCAGTTCTAATGTTTAGTGTCGTGTCCGTTTTTTATCGCACATTGCATTTCCAACGGCAAAATGAATTGTCATGTGCAATAAGTGACAACAAACCTATGGCAATATGAAATGCAATTGATTCAGCTTTTATTTAAACTTTAAATTACACTCTTTAAATTGCCACTCTTAGCAATGAATTGCCAATTGCAGAATGCATTTTCAAATTTCACAACCAAATCACATATTGAATTGCCCGTTGATAAATAAATTGCCATTTGAATTGTGACACTGAAAAACCTCCATAGTTTTCAGTACTGTACTTGTTTGTTAATTCCCTTAAGTGGCAAATTTTAAATTGTGTGCTATGTTATGCTACTCTGCCCCTCTGCAACCTCAAACAAGATGATAGAGCTTCCCAACTACAGCAGCCAGCTGATGCAGCAGCTGTGGGCCCTGAGGAAGGAGGGCCACTTCTGTGACTGCACCATCCTGGTGGGAGAAAGCCCTCACCGGGCACATAAACTAGTCCTGGCAGCTTCCAGCATGCTTTTCAGGTAGTGTGAACAGAATTTTGAATATTATTTATTTTTAGGTAGAAGATTTGATGGTTTGGAACTCAGTTCAGTTAGAAGGATCATTCGTGATTTTTCTTGGAAGCAGTTGTTTGACAAAATAACCTGTCAGATCTAAACTTAAGATTATTTTGCCAGAGTCACAAGTATTGAGATTACGATGGCAGGTTACATAAACCAGATTCAAGTCAACATCCAAGCCTCCTGTTGGTCACCAGAGCCATCACAGCACTTGTTGTGGATTGGAACATTTAATTTAATTTATGTTATGTCTGCTAAGTTTGTTGTATCCAAATGTTTCTTAAACCTTTTCTCAAAATCTCAAATCTCAAACGTACTATAGGAACTTTGAGTATAAGTCTTTTCAATGCAAAAAACATGCAGGACAGCAACTAATGAATATTTAAATTTAAAATCTATCTGCAATAGTTCTAAATTAAATTGTACATTTACAAAGTTTAAATACAGCAGGATACTTTTTTAACTTGATAAAGTCACAGATTTTGTTAAATAGAATTAAACTGCTCTTCATCTCTGTCAGGTCTCTTCTAGATGGCTCTGACACAATCTCCATCGACACAGCCGTGGTTTCCTCCCAGGAGTTTGGCTGTCTTCTGGACATGGTGTACACAGGCAAGCTGCCTCTGGGCAAACACAATGTCAGTCGCATCGTTGCAGCTGCAGACAACCTCCAGATGTTTGATGTGGCTGTTGGCTTCAAAAACGTCCTAACCAGCCTTGTGAACCGGCCGCCCCCTGTCCAGGTGCTTTCTACACAGACTTCGAATCTCAGTGCAATCAACAAAGCCCAGAGTGTGAACCCTGTTAGTTCAAGCCCATCCAATAAAGATGACTCAGCTTCAGATAAAGTGGAGTTAAGGACTGAGCCAAAGAAGGAACACTCTCAGGATGATGTTGTCGACACAGATGAGCCACCATGTAAAAGAGCCTGTGTAGAACAGCCTGAGTCCTCAGGTTGGTTTCAGATCATTTGAAAAATGTGCCCACAGCTGTTTAAACACATGCAGTCACACAACAACATTTTCATATTTGTGTACACAGAGCCTGAAACAGTAAAATCCTCAGCAAGTGTATCCAGTGAATCTGCCACTAGTCTTCTGGAGCATTCCTCTCAGCTTGTGGAGCTCCTCACCAACATGTCATCTGTCATGGAGCTTCTGAGGCAAGCAGCACAAAGTCTGGATGAACAGCAAAGACAGGTAGAACAGGTCGCTACAGTGTGCGAAAAGTTTTGTCTTGTTTTGTTCCAAGTGCTGAACCTCTGTGGAGTCATTTCCACATATGGATCATCATGTGTGCCAACTTCTGTTTACACTTGATTTTAAATATCAAAAGTCATGATGGCAATTTATCATAATAAAGGAACAACACAACAGCGACAAACATTAAATGTTCATTTGAAGAGGTCATATTATGCTTTTTGGTATTTTAATTTAATTCTACTTTTACCCCATTGTTGGGATGTTGGGTAATCACGTTAACCCATAAGAACCCAGAGCCTTTCCTCTGAAAGGAAAATCATGTGGGATACAAAACAAACCAAATGGACCACGTTGAACACATTTCTTAAAGTGTTGTGACACACAATCAAGAGAAGTATACTAGACCCCAATGACACCTGAATAAAAACACATACTATTCTTGAAAAAGCAACTGTCAAGCACAATAAATCATCCATGTTGCATGCTACACAGCTGGACAAGACAGTAAGACACATATTTAAAAAAACAAAAAAACAACTGGGTTCTTATGGGTTAAGTGAGGCAAAATTTCAAAAACACAGGCTGAGTGTATGTAGGAAACATCGCTTAGAAACCAAATCACTGGTCTTTGTATGCTCTGTGTCAGCATTGTGAGATATTCCCATTATCTGGAAACTAGGTCATGGCAACTAGACTTCCTTCTTGTTAGGTTGAAACGTTTCGCTACTCATCCTAGTAGACTGAAACGTTTCAACCTAACAAGAAGGAAGTCCAGTTGCCAAGACTCAACTTTCAGATAACTTCCACTAGTTTCCACTTCCTGGGTGGTATGACATCATGTTATACATCTCACCTGAACATTTGGTTATGTTTTCATTTTTACTCTGTTAATATGAGCAGCCAAGTGGGTGAAACCCTTCATGTCAATGTCGGACATTTACTTGTGACATGGAGCTTTCAGGAGTTTCTCCGACTTGGCCAACAGTGCCAACATCACAAGTTCCAAAAAGGCTCCAAAACAAGCAAAATCCATAATACATACATAATTATACAATACAATACAATTTATTACTCCAAAAATGTATGAATATACTCGAAAAGTATATGTTATGTCTTCACATATTCTTTTCACTTCAATGCAAATTGTAACACATATAGCTAACACAATAAACTAACTTAACTATTTAGTTAAGTGACTTTTCTCTTTGGGAAGTGTTCCCATCCTTACTGATATGCACACAGTAAGTACTCAGAACAGGCTTTATTAGCTACACATACTGTTAGCATGGCTGCATGGAATGTGGAGGGAGTGTGGTTATCATGGACTCATTAACATTTAAAGCAAAAGGCACCAAAACCGCTTATTTTGGGGAGGGCTACTACAGACAGGGTTGTGACCGATTCAGGGCAGAAGGGGGCTGTGGTTTCTGAACCCTGTGGATTTTTTACACAAGTATGTCAGGTAATTCTTTTTAGGACCCCGTAGAACTGATTTTACTCACTGAATAGGGCTTAAATGTCTGCTTTCCACATTGATTTATTTTTTTAATACATGAGACAGGTGAAAGTAGGACTAAAGATCTACCTTTACTAGAAGCCTGTCATCAAATGCAGATTCTCTCTGCAGTAAAGTAAGAAAATAAATAACACATTTGTGCTCCTGCTAGGTTGTGAGTCATTGTTGCAAAGAGGCAGATCCTAGCTCAGCGTTGGAGAAGCTGATGAGCAGAGCGAAGGAAGGGCAGCTCAATGAGAGAGCGCTCTTCAAGCTGCTCCGGGCTGTTCAGCAGAAAGCTTCTTCGTCCTTCCCTCCATCACTGGTCTCTCTGCTGGAGGAGGTGGAGGAGAACGCACACGAGTCAAACAGTGATCAAACTGGAGGTGAGGATGAGCACTGTGTGGAGTCAGAACAGCAGAATGACTCTAGAAGTGAAGAAAAGCAGGTAGAGGAGGGAGAGGGAGAGGAATCGAACACAAAGGAGGAGACTGAAGAAGATGACAAAGATACAAATGCTACAACAGACTCTTCCTCGCCTCCCCCGCCTTCCTCCCTCTCCCCCTCCAAGCCCTACTCCTGTCGCTGGTGTAAGAAGTGTTTTGCCTACAAATGTCGGATGCTGGCCCACGTTAAGCGCTGCTCCATGTCCCAAGAGTGTGCACAGCAGTGCCCGCAGTGCCCCAAGAAGCTGCCCAACCAGCGCGCCCTGCAGCGCCACCGGGCCGAGGCTCACCGCAACACAGCTCGCATAAAGAAGAAGGTGGCCTGTGACCTCTGCGGGCGGACCTTCGCCCACCCGTCAGGTGAGAATGAACTGCTTCAGGGAGAGTAAAGCCTGAAACACCCGCTCTGCGTTTAGATGCTTCAGCAGTGTCACATGCCTGCTCCCTCTTGTCACATTCCAGGTATGATTTACCACAAACGCACAGAGCACTTTGAAGAAAAGCCCTTTGTCTGTGAGGAATGTGGCGCTAAGTTTGGCGCCAACTCATCTCTGAAGAACCACATGCGGCTACACACAGGAGAGAAACCATACCACTGCAAACACTGCGACATGAATTTCAGCGTGGCTGCTGCTCTCGCTTACCACACCAAGAAGAAACACTCGGAGGGTAAGAGACACACATAAGTCCCCTGTGTGTGGCGTCTTTGTGTGTCCAATCCCTGCTGACTGACATAGTCTCTTTTTTGTTTAGGGAAAATGTATGTGTGTCAGTACTGCAAGGCTGTTTTTGCCCAGTCCATTGAGCTGACGCGTCACGTGCGAACACACACCGGCGACCGGCCTTATGTATGTCGGGAATGTGGCAAAGGCTACAGCCAGGCTAGCGGGCTCACAGTCCACCTGCACACCTTCCACAGTAAGAGCCCACACATTCATCCATTGATTCTAAGGATTTTCCAGAACATATCATATCATATATTTTCAAATGTTGAAATTCCGAATGGGATTAAAATGTGAATATGATTAATTACGAATGGATGCTGTGTGCTGTACTGTCTCCAGATTTGTCAGAGCCCCACGACTGTCAGAAGTGCTGCCTCAGCTTCTCCTCGCTGGAAGAGCACCGGCAGCACATCCAGGAGTTTCACCCAAAGGAGTTCCACAAGTGTCCCGTCTGCAACAAGGTGTTCACCAGCGGTGCCCTCCTCGACAAACACAAGGCCACGCACACGGGAACGAAGCCCTTCAGCTGTGACATTTGCAAAAAGTCATACCAGGTGGGTTTCACTTGTTGTGCAGTGTGAATGCTCAAATATGTTCCTGTAAATGCATTTTATATTTTATCAATATGTCTCTTTATGTTGCCATAGCAACTGTCAGGTCTGTGGTACCATAATAGGACCAACCACCCCGATGTGTTTGCTAACCACACCCGGCAGCTCAAGACCCTGGTCCAGTGTGATGTTTGTTTCAAGTTCTTCCCCAGCACGGCCAGTGTGGCCAAACACCAAGCTGCTGAGCACCAAGGTGAGAACAGTAGTGGCTTTAACACAGGTTCACATTATACTGACTTTATACCAACATTCAGTGCTACAGGGCAGCATTAGGGCTGGGCGATATGGGAAAAATTTGTTTTACAATAATTTTTTTAGTCGATATCGATATATCTTGATGAAGTTAAATCACTATGTCTCCCTTTTATTCCTACGTGAGATTTGCAGGCCCTTGAATTGGTTATTTTTCACTGTGCTTACTGGTATTATTGTCTTTTGCAATAGAGTAGGATATTACATTTGTGATATCACTGTGTGTTTATTTTTTGTAAGACATGGCGCTGGAAAGTCGATGCTATCAGGTCTGTTGTTGTTGTTGCAAATGTAACTTTTTACTAACTTTTAGGGAGCCACCAGCATTTACAGTATTTGGGTCTGGGATTGTAAAGTCTTACATTGTGTGTGCTCTAAAGGATGATACTGCTTCGGATAGTAAAAGGAATAAAGGTATTCAGTGTCTTCGTGGAAACATGCTTTTGAAGCAGTTTGCAGTGCACGCCACTTCTCCAGACCAGATTATCTCCACACTACTGAATTTCTCCGACCCTCCTTTTCAACATTATCTTCGTCTTTTGAGCCTTGGGCTGTGTCCTTCCAAATGCTTTCTTTGGGAAACGCTGTCGCTCGAGTTTCCATTAACATTTTCTGTCATTTGCTGCAGAAGCCAAAACATTAGCACGGGTTGCTGCTAACAGCTTATACCACCACTACCACGATTGGCTTAGTGTAGCGCTATTCTCATTATTTTTGGCTTTTTGTGTCAAAACATGGATGGAATGGGTTCTATTGAAGTTTTATCAACCAGCTTTCTTTCATTGAAAAAGTGATTTTGCGATCGATATCTTTGTTGTTTTATCACCCAGCCCTACGTCACATCATCGACAAGCAACTGTTTTATAAGATTTCTATTGCTGGAATGACATCAGAAAAGGACAGATGTAAAATAAAAACAATTGAATAAAACAGTCATGCATTTAATCCATCTGTATTGTTTAACTAAAATCCTTCTGTGTTTTTTTTTAAAACCGGTTGTGATGATCAGCTGTTATCTTCTACAGTTTGAGAAAAACATGTTTTATTATGAGCAGTACAGGTTCTAATTTAACGGCAGACTTCAGTAATTTGAAGTGCCATTCCAAGGACTTAATAGTTTTGGAAATAGATAAACATAGTCATGAAACAGTTTCTGAAATGTCGATTCTCAGTCTTCCAGGTAAAGTTATCAGGACGTTGTGTCACCTAATAAGGAGGTCCACTTGCCATGACTGGCATTAACCCCTAAAGCCTGATCCTAACGCCTGACCCTGCTGCAATGCATAAAAACTGGGGCGTGTCACAGGTGTTTTGGGTCTAATCCAAAACCAAGCTGTGGGAAACTGAACCAAACCCTGTGTGTATTCATTAAATACTCAGAAAGAGGGGCCAAATAGGAGACATATATAGTTTGTACTAACGGTGTTTATAGACAGTTTTATTCATTTCAGCCATTGCACTGCAGCAACGTCAGTATTGAGAGACTTTCTGTGATCTGGCACCACAGTGGCTGTGATGTTTGCAGCTAGTGAACCAGGATGTTCTGTCTGTATCGCTTTAGGCTCGGCTGCGTCAACAGTGCACTGCCCGTACTGCCCGGCTGTATTGGGCGGGGAGGAGGAGTTGCAGGAACACATGAGCAGCCAGCACGTGAGCCAGAGCGGGGAGACTTTCAGCTGCCCCCTCTGCCCCCAGACGCTCATCTCCCATCTGGAGCTGCAGGAGCACCTGCTCTCCTGCCACATGGAGATCCAGGAGGAGCAGGAGGCCAGGGAGGAACAGGCCTCCACCTCGCACAGGGTAAGAAGCTCCGCTGTTAACACTCAAGCCAGATGGGAAATGTAGTACACACAGCAAATTCGTTATTTTATCCTTCTGCTGTTTGAATGCTGTACAGTTTTCAGATGGCAGACGATAGTTAGCTGATAATTAGTAACGTGCAGTATTGGTTGAATCATTCATCCTAAAATATTTGCACTGGAGCTTTGACTCATGCAGAAGGTAAAGTATTCAAGCCCTTGGAAATTTTCATCTTTTATTTATTTATTTTTGTATTCATTTCTTTTCATATACCCAATAGTGCTCATGTTTCTGTTCATTTGTTTTAGTTTAAATACCTTTGTATCTCAAATGATTGATAAAATTGGATTACTGCATAAGAAAAGTAACAAAATAGAGAAATAATGATTGTTTACATCAGCTGGTGGAAACAGATGTTAAAGTGATGTTCCTGAACCCCCCACATCACTGACAGGTAAATGACTAGAGCGAAACTTTGGACTGTAGCTGTTGACACTGTAATATTTGACTTTGACTATATCACTATGCACAGTACACATTGAAAAAGACCCCTTTTCCAGTTCAGTATGTCTGACAGTGATTTGATGAGAGGACATTCGCATTGACACCTGGTATGTGTGTCTGTCACAATACATTAGGTAGGTGAAGCTGAAGCTTGTTATTCAACCAGGTATCTGTTAGAATAGTAACCGAGAGGTTTTACAATGATCTTAAAAGGCAAATGCAAAGACATAACATATCAAATGTATTTTCGGACATTGGTGAGAACTACAACTTCTCATCACTGTCCCAGCCTCCAAGATACATTAGCTGCCACTAGCATAGCGCACCAGGATTCATCTGCATCTATTCATTTTGAGTCTGATCGCATCGCAATTTCTTCTCGTCCATCAGGTGATTTCAGCAAGCAGTGAAGGGGTGGAGTCAGTCATTCCTGAGGAGCACGCACAGCAGGTATTAGTGGCCCTGGCAGGTGGAACAGAGGGTGGCCCGGCAGCAGAGTTGGTGGAGGTCAACATGTATGACCTGCTGAACAGCTCCGTTACCTTCATCTGTGAGGACAAACCATCAGCTCCTAACTCTTAAACCATGACCTTTGACCCCTGGACAATCTCTCGAGCATATTGACAGTTGGACTTTTTCCTCTGATCATTAAAACATCTACAGCTGTGTTCATGTTTAGACCAGTAGAATGATTTCACTGAATAAATGCCAAAACAAACATGAACATTTTGCCTCATTTGTTTCTGCAGTTACATTTCCCAGGGTCTTATTCACTCAGCCCCAAGCCCCTACTGATTCCTACTAGAGAGACAAACCTTTAAATACACATCACAAATGTAGTTTAAATTACTGGTCTTTGTAGTTTTTATCAATTTGTTGGCGACTATATTCACGACAGACTTTTCCACATTTGGGGTTCCAGTGGGTATTTGGGGCAGTAAGATGGTGTGTGGGTGTGTGTGTGTGGGACTGAGTTGTATGTGTTCATGGAAATGAAAAATGCTGAATATTATCTTTATGTTATCCTTTAATAATGGACTTTCTTTTTTGTGTTGTTAAATGTCAGGCAAAATATAAGATACCTTAAAGAACTCAATCAAAACCAATGCACAAGTCCAGATGGTTCAAATGATAGAAAGGATACAAATTTACAAAGATACAATCACACAATTTGGTGTTTAAGAGAGAATGGGACTCCCAACAAAAAGAAATTCAATTGTAAGTATATGTCTTATATGTCTGTTTATTATACAAAGTTGAGAGAAGCATTCTGCTGGATCAGATAAATACAAACCTACAACATCCACTCTGGTCACATGATAAACAGGCTCATACTGTACAGCAAGTCCTGAGTAGTGAGCTGAACACCTCACCTAGAAGCCATTTCTAACAATATATTCACACCATTTCAGGAGAGGCTCAAATATTTGTCCTAAAAAAAAGCAAGTAAGTAACGTAGTAAGTTTCAGGATTCACACTGGATCAAGAAAATAAAAAAGTAGATTCTCTACTTTAATTGCATTACAGTGTTTTTATATGACCTGGGTAAAAAAAAGAAAAACGGTAGCTCAGACTCTGGTTATACTGCAAGACAAGATGTCCCACCCAGCATATACATGAATCTGCTTTTGCAGATATGCTGAATCATCATTCACTACTATCCAAACACAGACAGGTTGCTTAGTGTCTGAAGGCAATTCATGAATAAGTAATGGACTTTGTATAATGCTAAAAAAAATGGTGATGCGCTGGGGAATACTGTAAGTCCTATTTAGAAAGATCACTTCAGATGAATCAAAGCCCTGTCATGGTCACCGTTAGCCAGAACCAGATAGCAGCAGAGATCACACAGGTTAGATGTTTCAGCTCTTGCAAGTAAGGATACAGGTGGATTAATTTGTGTCTACCGTGACCTCAGAGAGCGACCAATGACTTTTTTTCTGCCACAGAGTTTGTGCCCTCTATCACAAAGCACATTCATTTTTCCCATTGATTTTAAAAACAAACAAAACCACACAACTGCAAACAACAAGACAGGAAGACAACATAAATAGTAGCTCATAAACTAGAGGTGCTTCGTGGAGTTTTTCTCGTTTCATAGAAATAATAAATCTGAAGTTTGGGAAAATAAAATCAGATTTCATACAACTTAGGTTTAATAAGGAAACTCTTCTAATGCTAATGTTTTCCAAATTAAGATTAGAAATCCCATAAATCCTCTTATTGCTTTCTATCCTTATAAAAGTTTACTACATTCTTATTGCCATGTTCTATTAAAGCTACATTTATTTCTCAATGATGGGACAAGATCACTACATAATAACTTTCACCTAATAAAGTTGCTAATGGCTAATATGTTAACAGTCGTCTAGAATTTCACATCAGGGATCAACATTATCATAGTAACAGTGCTGTACTGAACTTGTTTCTGGACTTTATGAATCATTCCTCCATGGTGCAGAGCCTTTAGTTCGACTTTATGAGGGCCAACATCAACATCATTGACTTTTATACTAAAAGGCTTTATGCATGCAGCACCTGCAATTAGCCAAGAGAAAACAAAAACATATCACAGATGAATAAATAAATATAATGTGCAGGCAGGTATAGCATCCTCCACAGCAGCGCACTCACAGAAGCTGTGCAGTAAGAGCTTCACATCCCCTCAGAAACGTACAGACTACACTGCAAATATTTGTCTAGAGAGAGAATGGCTAACCGTGGTTCAGATGCATCCAGCAGCTCTAGGTATGGGAGTTCCTCCAGTTATCTGTCAAGGTAACCATGCTCTGTTGTGTGATGTTTCTTTTTTGTGCACACTGGCATGGTAACCAATGTCAGTAAAGTCTTACAAAAATCTTTTGTGCTTCTTATTTCAGCTGAAAATGCAGCAGTGCTGTGTATTGAAGAGTCCAGGAGCAACCTGTGTAACACTTTTGAACACAACAACCTTTCAATTTGTATTTTGAAGCCCTGAAGTACTTATCTAATTCCACTAATCACTTGTGTTCATGCCCCATCTGAGAACACTGCTGAGAACTCTTGCTTTCGCCACAATGAAAATCCAATATGGCCACCGAGTGATAAAGCCAATCTCACTCCCTCTTTGTGCTTCTTAGATGGTGATCTTCTTGCGGGGTAGGTAGGCATTTGTGATCTGGTTCATCACCACCAGGGCAGGGAAGAGTGGTAGGAGGAGGAAGGCCCACCAGGCCACTCCTCTCACCGTGGCCTGGAACCAGTCTGAGAACATGGCTGACATCACAGTCACTGTGGCCAGCAGATAGGCTACTAGGCCGCAGGTGGCGTGGTACAGCTTCAGTCTGGGTGGAGAGGAGGACAGACGGAGTAGCTTTGGGAACATCATGCAGATACCGCAAGCCACTTGAAGCCCGGTGGCGGCCAGGGTGCAGATACCCAGAAGACTGTGCCAGCTTACAAGGTGGGGGAGTTGAGACACATTCTTGCTGGCTACCATGAAGCCTACCCCGGTGCCTGTAGCTATCAGGATCAGAGCCTGGCAGAACCAGTGGAGACGGATTTTACCTTTCCGAGATTTGAAGCAGAAAGGAGAACCCTCAGTTGAGAAGAGGAGGATGCCTTCAGTCATACACAGGCAGTACTGCAGGAGACAGAAAAGAAATTATAATTAAGCATTATCTGTACTTTCAGCAAGTGGCAGACACACTAAAGGATGACATGAAACTGAAGAATGAGTTCATTATTTTCTTATTTCAGGCTTTATGGCTTCAACACGTTGGCCAGTTACTGAAAAGGGAGTTACTGTATCTACTGAATTAAGAGAGGATCCTTTATGATCTCTGACTCTTTATGATCAAAGGTTGTAAACAAACTACTGAAAGACCCATAAACAAACAGCAGCTGTAGTAAAGTCCTGGCAAAGCATCTAGAGGGAAGAAACTCAGCATGACTTCAGGCAGTCATTGACTGCAAATGATTTTTGTAAAGTATTAAAGTCAATCCAGTGTCAATGTAATTATGTTAGTTTACTTCCAGCCCTATGAGAGAGACAACGACAGACAGGCAGTCACAGAGCTCCCATTAACAGTGCAAACTGTCTGAATTATTTCGATTTCTACAGCTTCCCAAATGTGGATTAATGTGCCGCTAAAAATAGTTCCTGGTGTCTGTTTAGAACAACAGAGGCAAGAAGCTCCAGGGCTTTTTCCAAAACTTTATTTAAATGGTCTGCATTTATATAGTGCTTTTCTACCTAGCTGGTACTCAAAGCGCTTTACACTGCATCTCATTCACCCATTCACACACCGATGGCAGAGCTGCTATGCAGCTGACCTGACTCACGGGGGGCAAGGGCCAAGGATGTGGTGGGAAGTGGCGGGAATTGAACCACCAATCCTGTGATTGGCAGACAACTGCTCTACCTATTGAGCCACAGCCACCCCTCTTTTCATCAGGAAGTATCACAAACAGAGTAGTGAAGTGCTCAAAGACAGAAAAACACATTGTTGTTTGAATCTTTTTCCTGGGTTTGCTGTCAATGAGGATAATGTTGCACCTCATTCCCTTTTGGCCATTTCACCATGAGACCATTCATCTGTTGCACTCTTGTTGCCTACAGTAACTCTGTTTAATGGCTGCAGTGTTTCAGGATTGACAGCTGCGTAGCTACAGTAGCAAGTCTGTCGCTGATCTCTTTGAATGTTATATCACTGAGGACAGCTGCTGTGGACCAGATGTTACATTATTTTTATGTATCAGGCTGTTTTATGCGCTATAAACAGACTCCTATTGTTACACTTTGAATTAATCTGTGAGGAACAAAGGCACACACATTAATCAAAGGCTTACACAGCTCAAAGGAAAGAATAGTTCCAAGAGAGTTTTTGTACAGTGAAACGTCCGGCTGACATACTGTGATGATGCATCCTAACTGTGGACAGAGGCAACCAAGTCAGCTCAGCATAACAATGTCTGACACAGTGATGTAACACAGTCAGTAGCTCTCTTTCCTTCCAACCTCACCTATCTATTATTCACAATGGAAAGAAGATTGAGACACAAATGCTTGACAATGTGAGTGTGTGGTTGCTTTTTCTTTCTCTATATTTAACTCAGCTTCATTACTCCAACACCTGCTTGTAAATATATTTTACCTTTCCAGTCCTTAATTATCTAATGTCTATCATAAACTGTATGTCATAATGGTCTGTTTAAATTTTATTCTTGTAATTAAGAAAAAAGGACGTTATTTTTTATGTTATTATGGACAGCAATGCTATTCAATATATTATATATATATTAATAGTATAGTTAATAATCCTGTATGTTTTTAGATGCCCATATGAGGCTCACAATTTCTCAGAACTTGTTTACTTGTGAAGTGAAGTGAATACCTCAGTCAAGACAACAAAGAATGAGGAAGTACACCTTGTAACTGAAGCAGGTTGTAAAACCTGTTAGTTTTGGAGATATTTGAATACAGTAAAATGCAGGTGGAGGTTTAATGTCATTCATATACATTTACTCCCTAAAGTAGAACCACAGGCAGCAGGTAGAAGCACTGCTGAAGTTGCCTGTTAAGTCTTTATAAAATCTGATGGTAATATACTTAAGATGACAAAATGAATGTCCCCTGAGTGTGTGATGATGGTGTGTGGCAGCACGTGGTTTTTAGAATTATTATTATGTTTAATATGTACAGCACTGGGGTCAACATAGAAACTGTCACTGACTGATTTCTGGTTTAAGAAGAAAGAAAAAGAAAGTGAGTGTTTGGTTGATCAGGTGTGTGTATGTAAGAGATCGGGAGCTTACCGCAACAGACATACACACTGGATGCCAGGAAAACAGGCCTGGAACAAAGACAAATATCAGTGAGCTACAATCTACGACTCTCCAAAATAAAGCTGATGGACGCTAAAGGATGAATGACCAAACTAATGGTGGCAGCTTCTCAGAGGCTGCTATCTGACAGCTGGCATTCACACATCTTTTGGGTATAAAACCATTATTCTGTTTGGAAAAAGGAACATTACACATTTTAAAAATATCAAATGAAGCATTAAATGCCAGATTGGCCTGAACTCATAACCTCAAACATTGTAGAAGCAGACAGGTACACAGAGGTTGACGACCATTAATAATAATAAAAGCATTTCAAATGGTCTGTTCACATTAGGAAACTAGAACCGACCTCAGCCCATGATTTAACACCAGCTCTGCTCCTTATGTTGCTAAATCAACACAGTGGACTCACTGGTTCCTGGTCTGGACAGCAGGGAGATGGTGAGGGTCAGGCCCAGGCCGGTGACATGAGCCGCTATCACCGCCGCCCTCCGCAGCCACACGTACAGCCAGAAGTCCCGCATCCCCAGCCCCTCTCCCACCGGACTGTACTCCGCATCAGACCGCATCTACCTGCCGCATCCAGCGCGCGAACACGGTGCACGGGAACGGTAATACGCGGCGCGTGAGCTGTCAACACGCTGCACGAGCCCCGTGAAGAGAGAGCGGGGAGGAGGAAGAAGAGGCGCCTGACCCGGGAACATGTCACCTTCGTCAAGCTGCACACGGACACCGCGGACTTCCGCTGGGTTGCATTTCAAACGCTGCGCCCACCTTCATAACATACATGGTTACATTTAGTTGGGCCTACGGAAAATGTCAACGTCACAGTGTTGAAAAGTATTCACTGTGAGAAAAATGTTTTGAGGAGAAAATCGACCAACTTCCCGTCGCCGTCGTTTTCAGCAGCTTGATCAAACAAACGCACGACGTAATGTGTCCAAGCTAAATACGTGGCTCAGGAGGTAGAACAGTCCATCAATCACGGGCTGGGAGGTGCGATTCCAGGTGTGCGCCAACGAGAAGTCGGGGGAAAGTGCGTTGAGTAGGCTACTGCTATATAAGTGCAGACCATTTACCGTTTACAGCCGAGCTGTGGATTAAAAAGCTAAAACGTCATCACCCAGAGATGAAACAGTGCGGGATCAGCTACCACCAGACGAGCAGGTCGTCTGTCGCCTGGTCATGTGAATACCTGAAACCAGCGTCACAGGGGGCCGACAGGCGCCTGTTGGAATAGTGATACAATAACTAATAATCAAGACTTTATTGTAAACCTCAAATATTCTCTAACTGTTGATGGCTTGGTCATTGTCGATGCCAAAGAATATGAAAGAAGTGAGATGCTTCACTTCCATTTCCTGCTTGTCTTTGTAGAGTCATTTGAACCCTGCACTTCCTGGTTCTATTTACTAGACTACCTGGGAAATGTAAGTATACTGCGTGGAAAGTAAACAGTACATGAACTGGCCCCATTGATGTGTTTTAACCCTTTATATTAAATTTATGATTATGACAGGTGTCGTTGAGTACAGTTCATCCGTTCACGTGTGGTTAACTTCGTTAATTACTTATAATTTTCGTAACAGATTAAATGATCTTGGTTGCTTAGATTAAAAACGCCATGTGTTTTAACACCTACTCCAAAGAGGGAATTAGAGTCCAGATTTAATACACTTCTTCTTCTTCTTTCGGCTTTTCCCATCAGGGGTCGCCACAGCGAATCATCCTTCTCCACCTCACTCTGTCATGGACATCTTCTACCCTAACATTAGCCAACCTCATGTCCTCTGTTAAGACATCCATATATCTCCTCTTTGGTCGTCCTCTTGCCCTCCTGCCTGGCAGCTCCATCTCCAACATCCTTCTACCAATATATTCACTATGCCTCCTCTGCACATGTCCAAACCATCTCAGTCTGGCCTCTCTGACTTTGTTGCTGACGCAGGCAACGTGAGCCGTCCCTCTGATGTGCTTGTTCCTTATTCTGTCTAACCTGGTCACTCCTAAGGAGAACCTCAACATCTTCATCTCTGCTACCTCCATCTCAGCCTCTTGTCTCTTTCTCACTGCTACCGTCTCTAACCCATAGAGCAGAGCTGGTCTCACCACTGTCTTGTAGACCTTTCCTTTGAGTCTTGCTGACACTTTCCTCCACCTGCTCCAACCTGCCTGCACTCGCCTCTTCACCTCTTTTCCACACTCTCCATCACACTGAACTGTTGACCCCAAGTACTTAAACTCCTGTACCTTCTTCACCTCCGCCCCCTGTAACCTAACGCTTCTACCTTGGTCCCTCTCGTTCAGACATGTATTCTGTCTTACTACGACTGACCTTCATGCCTCTTCTTTCCAGAGCAAACCTCCACCTCTCCAGCTGTTCCTCCTCCTGCTCTCTACTCTCACTGCAAATTACAATGTCATCCGCAAACATCATTGTCCAGGGTGATTCCTGTCTGACCTCATCTGTCAGCCTGTCCATCAGCATAGCAAACAAGAAGGGACTCAAAGCTGATCCTTGGTGTAGTCCCACCTCCACCTTGAACTCCTCTGTCTGACCTACAGCACATCTCACCACCGTCATACTTCTCTCATACATGTCCTGAACTACTCTGACGTACTTCTCTGCCACTCCAGACGACCTCATACAGTACCACAGCTCCTCCCTCGGCACCCTGTCATACACCTACTCTAAATCTACAAAGACACAATGCAGCTCCTTCTGACCATCTCTGTACTTTTCCATCAACATTCTCAAAGCAAAAATGGCATCAGTGGTGCTCTTACGGGGCATGAAACCATACTGCTGCTCACAAATCTCCACCTTCTTCCTAAGCCTGGCTTCCACTACTCTTTCCCACAGCTTCATTGTGTGGCTCCAGATCTAATACACTAACTTTTTTTTTATTTTATGTAAGCTACCAAAAAGCATTTAACATATAAACGTTTCCAAATATACCAAATGTGTCAGGCTAAGCTCGGATTTTGAAATACAATGATGGTCCAGATATTTAACTTGCAGTGAGCATCATATAAATTAAAGTGCTGAAAAAAGTAGATGCAGAGCTTTAATACCATGCAGCTACACATGTAGAGAGTTAAGAGCTGTAAGATCTTGCATATGGAAACAGTCTTAAAAAATAAGTCCCAGAAACCAAGTGTAAATGACATTTTTAATCAATTTTTATAAACCAACATATTTAATTTAGCAGCATAACCGATGGTCTTGAGGTATATCTAAATTCATACTCTGATGTTCATCCCACCCTCCCACTCCCTGTTCTCCCACATTCATCCAGCACACGCACACACCCTGCTCTTATTGTCACACCCACAGATTCATACTGCACATACAGACACAAGCTGACATAACTTGACTCAATTAACTCGTGTTCAACAGACAACCCCCCTCCCCCCCAAACACACACATACAAACACACACACACTTGAGTCTTGGACTGAGCAGAGCTGGCTCCCTCATAGTGGCTTGTAAGGCAGGCACACTTAATGGTGCAGTTTTGGCTGTGGGGGGAAAAAGGAAAGAAACTTTTCAAATTATTATATAGTAAAGTTATATATATATATATATATATATATATATATATATATATATATATATATATATATATATATATATATATATATATATATATATATACACACACACACACACACACACATACATACATATATATATATATACACACATATATACACACACATATATATACACATATATATATATATATACACACACACACACAACAGGTTAAAGTCACAATATGTCATGGAGACAAAGATCTTAGTTAAGGGGTAGATTGTGGGTACATTTTTGATGTTTTACAACTGACATGCTAAACTAGTCTAGCAGCAGGACTAATGCAGGATTACATTGTAAGGAGCAGCTCACAGACCACAAACCAAAACATTTTCTAATTGGTGACCATTTTTTAGATGTGATGTAAATTAAACATAATTGTGCACAGAAAGCCTGTTTTATGCTGGAGTTTTTAATCATGTCTTTGAAGTGTGTAGGTTACATTTTCACAGACAAAACCAGCTATAGTCAGTCTGTAGTATTAATTAGTTACAATTAATTTAAATATTTATAGTCTGATTTTACCTCTAAGAAAAAAAACTGTATTAATGCCAGAGGGAAATTGTTTGCCTATACCTCCTGTTTGCCTGAACAACGGGATAAACGCAGCCACAAGGAATAATGGTATTGTTTTAGTAGTATTCACTGGTCTGTCTTGTCACTCCAAACTCACCTTCTGTGTGCCCAGTTTCTTCTCCACACTCCCAGCCAGGCCCCCACCTTTACTGTCCTTCCAAGGGTAGAAGTTAGAGCGTGGTGAGGAGGTGGTGGCAGAGCTGGAAGAGGAAGAGGAGGGCAGGCGGTTTGCCGAGGGTTTAGAGGAAGGTGAGTGCTCCTCCATGCTTCCCCCCTTGCGTTTCTTCACCAGCCCCTGGTGCTCAAAGCTCCTCCCGCTGCCCTGTCCGTGCAGACCTGAGTCCCCCACGCCAGCCCGGCTGTGGGAGTTGTTGGTAGAGGAGGAGAGGTCTGGGGGTGATGAATGGCCCACAGGAGGGTGTGTCCGTCTGTAGGTCCAGACCGCCTTGGCGGCTGGTGAGTGGGACTCTGAAGGGGAGGGCTGGGGCCGGGGTTTGCTGCTGGGGGAAAATGTGCCATTGGTCTGTCCATGTGGAAGAGGTGAGGGAATGGGGGCTTTAGAAGAGGAAGATGAGGAGGAGGCAGTGGAGGGTGGTCGGCCCCTGTCCTGGAGGATGATGCAGTTCCTGTCAGGGCCTGAGTGCTCCCCTTCCTGGGATGGAGCTTTGCGTTTGCGGAGAGCAGCAGCGGTCGCAGCCTCCTCTCGTAGCTTCAGCATCTGCTTGCTGGGACGTCCCACTGGATTCTTGGGTCGTCCGGGACCCATCTGACGCACCACCATTGGCTTCCCTGGGGATACCAGATGACCACCAATGCTGCTGCCACTGGCTCCAGAGTTCTCTGATTGTATGCCTGTCGGGGGTCTACCGGGACCGCGACTGGAAGAAGACGGAGACGCCATTTTAAGGGAGGAGCTGATGTGACTTCCTGTGCGGACCTTAGAATGTAATGAAGATGAGGACATAGTAGCTATGGAGGAGGGAGATGAGGAAGGGATGGTCTTGGCTGAGGGAGGTGGAGATTGAAGGTCTGTGGCTTGAGGTATTTTCCTGGATTGAGAGAAAAGAAATACAGAAAATCAACACATTAATTTTAGAAGTCTCAAAACCCGGTGGTGCTTTAGTCCTTCCCACACCAAGTTTCTTTGTGTTTATGCATATGCTGTTAAGCAAAAAAGCTCTGTAATTAATAAATTAATTAATTGAAAATGAATTGTGTATGGAATGAAAGTGTTATTATTTCAATTTAAATTATGTTTGGCAGATGAGCGACACAGATTTTAAAGTTTAATGGATAGTGCTGTCTAATCCCTCTTTCTAAACTAAATGAATCTGAAACGGCATCATTTTTTTATTCTTGTCTTTTGGCTATTATACAATGCTAGTTGTTAATAGTTTTAATAAAAGTCTGATAAAAATCCAAATTCTTCTAATGCTTTATATAAAAAATTCCCCAATTTACTTGATAGAAAGGTTTTTCCCCACTATTAAGACTCAATAATACAGTCTCAAGATTATTTTCTGTTATGTATTCACTCACATGCTATGTTTGGCGAACAGCGCCTTGTGAATGATGCCCGTCTTTTTGCTTATTATCAGGGGAAGGATAACTCCTCCTCTTTTCTTTTCATACACTTTTTGGCCAATAGCTTTCACAACTAAGTTTATCTTTACCCTCCTTTGATAATAAAGAAATCACCACTTCTCTCTAGAAAGGAGAAGTTATGCTGGTCTTTAGTACATGGTTATAAACTTTATAACCATTAAACCGTTATAAACTTTATAACCATGTACTAGAGAGCCAAGGCTCTAAAGTTCAACTTTTTTTCCCCACTGTCCCTATGCAATAATAGACATAATAAGGAAATTACAAGGTACCGTTTCAAGTATGGCAAAATGTGATTAATCAGCATTAATTTTTGTTGCGCACCATTTGTTCTGAGATTCATTTAAATTAGTGCCTTATTGCAACAGCCCTACTTTATCCAGATTGAGATAACACATTAACTATTGTTAAAAACCCCCCAATAATGCATCAGTTGCAACAACTGATCTCACCACTTTAGAATAAAATTCCTCTTCATTCATCCATAGATCCACTTAACCTTTTAGGGTAAGCCGTTATTGGACAGCTGAGAATGCTGCCCAATGATGAAATGTTTTTTCTCTCAATGTTTTTGTATGTCATTGGTCGGGTTTAGCTGTCTCTGTACCTATGAGGGAGATGATAGTTATACTAATTCCTCATAATTGTCATAATTGCATAATGTTTAGATTAGTGCTATTATGTTAATTTAAGGCTGATAATCTGTGTGATAATAATATAAGATTATCATACATAATATGTCTGATAATCTAACCAGCTGCAGAAAAATGCTAATTTGTCAGGAAACAATGTTTTCGTTTGAGCTTATTCCTTCTGTGTGTCTGTTTCAATGTATTTGTAAATGCATTCAATATCAGCTGAGAGTCAGGGAAATCAGTCTCCACCTTTCTGCCAAAATCAGACTCTTTGCCATTGCTATTCTGGGCAGCAGAAAACACCATCAGCTTGATCTCTTAGTGACTAAGCAGTGGGTTACACTCAGGTTTCTCTGGTGGTGTTACTAATAGACAGTATCTGATGTTACAATTCCCAAGTCGTGTATACTGGGTGAGAAATTACCAACAAACCAAAACTGGATATAAGGTGGAAAACAAGTGGTTTGATTCACCAATTATCATCACTACAAAGCATATTTAACATGTATAGTTCTGTCATCCGCATGGTAGTACTCAACTTTCTCAGATTAGAACAAGGTAATAGAGGACAATGCAGAGCTAATTCTGCCTCACTGAAAACCTTTGGTAACCTTGTGGCATTACTTTTGGTTTATTTTGATCCATTGATAAACTGTACAGAAAAACACAGTAGCTTCAGAAAAAAAGAATCACTTCCCTTTCTATTAGCACATTTGTGCAATTTCATTTAAAATTGAATAAAATGGTACACTGAAAAATGTGAAAATCTAATTAACAAAAGTATTCAGACCCTTCAGTTTTGTGTGTCAGCCTTGGTCAAGTTTCTACAGGCCTGGATTAAGGCAGTTTCTATCTTTCTTCCAAACAGATCCTCCCAAGCTCTATCAGATTGGATAGGAAGTGTCTTAATTATTATCTTAATCAACTTTGGGTCTCTCCACAGACGTTCTTTGAGGTTTAAGTGTGAACCCTTACATCTTTTCATCATCTCAACTCAAAAACAGTCAGATCAAAACCACTGTAGCATTGTCTTCACTGCCCTGCATTAGGTCACTGTCATGCTCATAGGTGAAACATTGTTAGTTCCTTTTACTTGCACGTCAGGTTTTCTTTAAGGACATCTCTGCATTTAGGTGCATTTATCTTTCAATCAACTTTGACCAGTCTTCTTCTCCCTGCCACTGAGAAGCTTCCCATATAGTGTGATACTGCCACAATCATGAGTAGTGCTCTCGTATTTGCTCAACATAGTGCTTGGAGTTCTACATAAGCTGTAGAAGTAATAGTTTCAACAGTTGTGAAATAGAGAAAGCAAATGCTTGGACTCAGAGCATGAGGACAAAGATTGTGTAGTCTAATGGTTGGGAACACCCAGGACACAACACACACTATTTTATTGTGGAGGTCTACAGTGAATTTCTTGGATTTCATAGCTTGTCCTGACACGCAGTGTTAAGTGTGGGACACTACATAAACAGGTGTAAGTCTTTCTAAACTTTGTAAAAAATCAATTTGCCACAAGACTCTAGTCAAGTGCTAGATGCATTAAGGAAATAGCTATGCCATAATTTTGAGGGCTTAAATACTTTTGTAAAAAAGATTATAAAACAAAACAGACTGAACAACAACACCTGGACAATAATATATTCATTATAGCTTTAGCTACATATTTACAAGAAACTGAGAAAAAGTAACCAAGAGTTAGGACCCTAAAAGGTGAATCAGGAAGATGAGCTCAGGTTTCTTACTTCCAAAGATGGGCACTGATGTGCTGCTCCAACATGCTACTGAGAGCCGACCTCAGGTGGTGAAGTCTCCTGTCAAATGTGTAAATGCCATGACCAAACGCGTGGCTGCCAAATGTACACACCTGGAGAAAGGAGACTTGCTATAAATCTGTAGTAGTAACAGATGGCTAACAATGCAACTATCAACAATGGTCTCATTTCATTAAAGTATATTTTCCATGTTTTTTATGTATTTCATAAAACGTTCGTAAAACAGGATCATAACAAGCTTTGTGAAGAAAACTTGTTCAATGGCAACAAAAACGTGAAATCAGAGGGAAAGATAAACCTAGCTAGTATAGTTGGGCAACACTGACTCCAAATGTAAGATGTGAATATTAATGAGAAATATTATGTTAGGATTGATCATTAATTTGTGATCATTAAATAATAACATAAAATCTAGTTTTAAATGCCAAGAAAAAGTTTGGAAGACATTATTGAATTTCGACAAAGAAATGTAAAAAAAAAAAAAAAAGTAACAAAAACATGGCCCTTTTTACCTGTAACAGTTTAATCAGCAGTTAAAGCTAAGAAAAATCAAGCTAAGAAAACATCTAATGAGATTGTTGAAACTACTAAAATTGGGTTGAAAACTGTCCAATCGAAGTGGTCTGATAAGGCCAGATTTATTCTGTTCCAGAATGATGGGCGCATCAAGGTAAGAAGCCTACTGTACAAGCCTGTAGAGGCAGTGCTATGATCTGGGGTTGCTGCAGTTGGTTAGGTCTCGGTTCAGCTAAGTTCTGTGCCCAAAGAACGAGGTCAGCTGACTACCTGAATATACTGAATGACCAGGTTATTCCATCAATGGATTTTTTCTTCCCTGATGACAAAGGCATATTCCAAGATGAATACATTAATCACACATTATTTTGACACATGGATTGGTCACCACAGAGTCCAGACCTTAACCCAATTAAGAGTCTTTGGGATGTGCTGAAAAAGACATCGAAACAATGCCACGATGAATGCATGCTGTGATCAAAGCTAAAAGGCGGTGCAACAAAATATATATATTTTTTTAAATTGGACATTTAATTGGAAAGTGATACAATTTGCCTATCATAGCTCAGAGTTTGTTTTTGCACATCAGAAGACAGAAAAGAAACAGCTGAGATTACTGCTCAGCTGCTCAACTGCTTACCGCTAGTGGTTTGGGATGTGAAGCAGAAAAAGGGAACTCTATGGGCTCCTCGGTTCCTTCTGCATCACTTTCATCACTGGAGATTCGTCCATAGACTAAAGGTGAGGGAGCTTGGAGATTTCCCTCATCCTGCCGCTGTTTCTCCTCCTCTGGAGCGCAGTCTGATACAGCTGTTGACCGACTGCAAAAAAGATTTAGTTGTTGGTCTCAGCAAGACATTAAAATATTGACACAATGACAGAGGTGAGTTGCTCAAAGTGACTGGCTATGTTAAACCCTATACCTTATATTGTATGACCAAACTTGGTTCCTGTGCTCCTGTCTGAAATCTGCGTGACTTATTTATTTTGTTTCCCGTATATCTTTTTCTTGTATTCATTTCTTTGTAGCTGCCACAGTTTTGAAGCTAGTAATATATAATCATGCAATTAATCAGAATCATGTACCAGAACATTTAGACCGGGGCCTATGATAAACACATGGTCAACCATCTACCAACCTGGACTGCCCGTCTTCACTTAACAGATGCCTGTACTATATATAAATTTAAGATGTGCAATGTAGATCAGATCAGTTGTTGATTTAAAGATACTGGCATTTCATGTTGCTCACAAAAGGAGGCAATGTGAGAGAGAGTGGAAAAAACTAAACACACACATAAAAAAATTAAGTGAGAAACCCAGCTCAGGACAAAATGACTGTGTGTGACAATAAGAGGACTGAAACCGAAAGTAGCTGTAATCAGTCTTCAGGCCATCTAATCCTTTTAAATATGTGGTTTTATAGTGAAGTGACTGGAACTCCAGAGTGCCTAGACAGGCAGTAGGCAAGTATGGTTTGAACACTTGTTCAGAATATTTTAGTAGATGTCCAAAATGTGTCTGCTATATGACAGCACCAATTAAGTAAACTTCTTCCTGGCTACTTTTCAGTAGCTGACCAAGCATGAGTGCAAATTATCTGCCTGTGGATTAATTATTAGTAAAGCTCACCAACCTGAAAGCAGGGAGGTTGGCCAGAGGTCTCCTGCAGTGTGGAGCCACAGCTTGCTCTCTGGGGGCCTCTGGGCTAGGGGATCGGCCGGTAGAGGAGCCTCCCTCCAGTGATTGGGTGCTTTTCTCTCTAACCTTTGTTTTGAGCTCAGCCACCAGCTGGTCAAAGTTCTTGCTTCGGCCTACTACTTTCCTCCGCTGGTGGATGGAGTGGATCTGAAAAACAAGAGGCAGGATGCTGGCAGTTAGGTTGGATGCAAGGGGTGATAGGGTTTTCACTGGTTTTGAGTTACACTTGAGTATGATTTGGAAGCTAAATTACAGAGAATCTTTCACCTCCCAAACAAATCTAACTTCTAGAAGCTGAGCAGATATCAGTGGTTTCATTGCACCTTCTGCTTTGATGGGGCATGACCAACTGTGATAAGAGTTTTAGCCTGAGGCAGTACTCCATTTTTAAGCTCGACTTTCGCTTCAGCGACTTGCGCTCACTGTTTGAAACTTAATGATTTTGCATTTTGTCATCTGCTTTTGTACACTGGTCCTAGAAAAACATTTCATTTCAGCTTTTACAAAATAAACTGACCTCTCTAATATGCCATGGCTCTTCACAACAAAGAGTAAATAGTGTTGCCCGTAAAATTGTTTTAAAAAATGCTAATGGAAATATAATACTGTGATTTAAAAATTAATCTTTTTGTTCAGTTAACTGGATCTGACGACTGCTGTTTATCTAGTCAGCTCTCTGGTTCACTCGCAGGTCACAGCTCTGTGTTGGGGAGACATCCCACTGTTTTAACAGAGCATGAGGCTCCTTTGCTTAGAGCAAATGAAGAAAGAATTAGAAATAAATCATGATTAAGGAAGTCCATTATCAGTCATAAAAAACACCTGGATCTAATTTCACTCACACAGTGTGATTATGAACCTATCACTTATTTTTCTAATGACTAATTATTTGTTCTACTATATTGCAATAGAATAAAATATTCAGAGTTCTAAGCATGGCCTCAAATTACCTCTTTTCCAAAAAGCTTAAAGACCCACTGCAATTTAATTTGAAGTGTAATCAAACAGGAGAAACCATTTTTGATATATATTTTTTTAAATAAACAACTGCATTAAAAGCAATTCCATTAAATGAAATCCATGAATTATTTTGGTGAGAGTTGTAGGGCTTTTTAGATTCTTCATTATTAAATGGTTTTTAAGTGTTTCCTCTCCTTTTGGTTAATCATCCTGTCCTTACTGAGCTGGATGTGGCCTCTCACACACACTTCCTCTTTTCACACATCCACCAGCCACCATATAAGGACTCTTCCTGTGCTGGGAGCCATTTCATTGCTCAGTATCAGTCAGTGCTGATCAGTAACAAGGGGCTGTGGCTGCAGCTTCATTCGAGAACATCTTGCCTGATCTCACATTACTATCTTGCAATTTGCTCTTTCAGTGATGATAATATTTTCTTTCATGTAAAACTGTGAATTTTGCCTGGTCATATTATTTAGATACATTCTACATTTAAAAAGTTAAAAATATGCAAAGTGGTACAAAAGAATGGTGATTTGACCCGGAGTGACCAGGTAAAAAGAGTAAGCGAGAGAGTAGGATCTTTATTAGGGAGGCGATCAACAACCCCGCGCTAACACTAAGAGATATTCAGGAACCCTTAACAGAAACGACCAGAGGAACAACCATGTCAGCAACACTCTGGTTAGCTGGCATTTATGGTAGGATTGTTAGATGGAAGACAATCCAACACCTGATGTTGAAGCGTATCGTCCACTGTAGAATGGAATGTAGCTGACTTAATACAGACATAGTCTAAGTTAATCTCACATTGTCCAGTTGTGAGCTGCTTGTCACCCCCATTTTAACAGGGAATGCTGTATCTAAATTTGAACCAAAATTTATCATGAAGCAGTGTTATTTTAGTCTGTGGTGACTCCTTCTGTAGTTACCCGCATAAATGACAGCTGGAAAAGCAGATATTTGGCAACGCTATCTGGGGTTATCACTCTACATGATTCTTCATAATCTGTAGGTTTAAACTTCTTGAAATTTTACAATTTCAATGACTCAAACTTTAACAGAGTTAAGTCAAGATGAAAAGTATTTGATCTTTTTTTTAAATAATCGGGTTAACATGTAAAACTAAAAATATGTTAACAGAACATCTGTGTTTACAAGAGAAAATGTAATTTAAGATGTCAATGTGGCATCTGTAAAAGTGGTGATCTCTCCAGATGTTCACTTATAATACCAATTCAGCAGAGTTGGTAGAGGGATCTGCCAAAACAGTACATCAACGTTTCCTTTTGATAATGATATAGATGTCCACTATTTTTTCTGTCCACTAGCAATCAATGACACAAGTTGCAGATACAGTAGAAAAAGAACTGTTACTAACTGTAACTGGAATTAATGTACTCCATCTTGATGGCAAGATGCAGATGCAACAAAGCAGCCCCAAATCATGATGCTCCTTCCATCATATTATACCACAGAGGTGATGTTTTAATGTTGGTTTGCAGTTTCCTTTTTATGCCATATAAAGCACTGCAAACTATTCAACCTTAGTTTAATCAATTCATGAAACATTTTTCCTGTTGCACTATGGAGTATCAAGGTGCTTGTTTTTTTTTTTTTTGTTTGTTTTTTTGGAGAGAACAGAGAGCACTGTGTATTGTGTATAAAACTAACAATGTACCAACATAAACATTATCCCAATGACAAAGTATGTTGTACGGAGCATGATTTGGGGCTTCTTTGCTGCTTCTGGACCTGGACAGTTTGCTATTGTGCAAGGAAAAACTAATTTCCAACACAATTTTATCAAGGTATCCCACAAGGTAATGTCAGGGTGGCTCTCTGCAAGCTAAAGCTCAGATTAAGCTGGCTGGTATAGCAGGACAATGACCCTAAACATGAGGAGTCTACAATAGAATGATTTTGGAGTTGTTCATGCCAGACATCCCAAGAATGAGTCTGAACTGCAGCAGTACTGTGTGGGAATAATGGTCCAAAATTCATACTGGATGTTGTGCAGGTCTAATCCACAGTTACAGGAAGCTCATGGTTATGCTCATGGTATTTGCTAACTTTAACTTATTAAAATACAGTTTCACTTACTTTTTCCACTATTACTTTGTGTGTTTCATGGGTGTGTTTAGTAAAGACATAAAAGATCATTACTTAATTACCTTCCACATGTCTCCTAAACCCCATGCCGACTAGACTGCTTACCTTTGATCAGCACGTCCATATTAGATCAGATCAGTCCATCTTTACAAACAGGCTACATACCACAGGCTTTTAAAGTTGCTGTAATTAAACCTCTACTCAAAAAGCCTAATCTGGACTCAGAGGTTTTAGTGAATTATAGACCAATATCCAATCTGCCCTTTATCTCTAAAATTATGTAACCACCTGTGCAGAAAAAACTTGTATGAAGATCTCCAGTCAGGATTTAGAGTACATCATAGTACAGAAACAGCACTGGTAATGGTCACTAACAATCTTCTATTAGCATCAGACAATGGACTACTCTCTATACTCGTCTTCTTAGATCTTAGTGTTGCATTCGACACTATAGATTACAACATTTACTTACACAGACTGAAACATGTCATTGGGGTTAAAGGAACAGCACTAGGCTGGTTTACATCGTGTCTATCAGATAGATTCCAGTTTGTGCATGTTGAATGATGAGTCTTTCATACACAGCAGAGTTAGCTACGCAGTTCCACAGGGTTCTGTGCTTGGGTCGATTCTTTTCACTCTATATATGTCTATATAGGCTTGTATGTATGCTTAAAAGACATAAAGGCCTTGATGTCCTGCAATTTCCTTCTGCTAAATTCAGACAAGACAGAGGTTATTTTGTTTGGTCCTAAAAATCTCTAGACACAATGTCTAATCACGTTCTTACCCTTGGTGACTTAGTATTGGCATCAAGTAACACTGTGAGAAATCTCTGAGTTATCTTTGACCAGGATATCTCCTTTACTTCATACATAAAATAAATCTCTAGAATATTGTTAAAATATCATCCATCCAATCCATCTTATCTTGTTTTTCAGAAATACTGAAGAAATTTAAATTTTAAGTTTATAGAAGCAGATTAAGCATCTAAATAAAAATATCTTATATGGCACTTTTACAACATGTTGACAAAATATAGGTAGCAATAAATTATAATAGATTTGCACTTGGTATTTGTCCAAAGTGTGTAATAACATTTATCATAATATTTTGTCATGTAGACTGAATAGATTATATAATAACTTCCATAGTTATACAGTATTCTGAAGTGGTTAACCAGCTATATGAGTGAGAGATACTAATATGTTGCAGCAAAAGGGTCTATAACTATACACAATAATTACAATTACATCAGTTACACAGGACACAATTTGCAAATGTTCTCTTCCTATATGGTTTGCTGATGATACCAATGTGATATTGACTGATACAGATCTACCTACTCTGTATGTATGATAATAATAAAACAAAAATAACAAATGAATAATAAAATAAACAAAATCAGGTGAGCTGCAAGATGGTTTTGACTCAAGCTTTCATTAGCTTTCAACTAAATATTAAAAGGTAAAATTTTATAATATTTACAGGAAAGTGCAAGAAGTATGATATGAAAGTTGCTAAGGTACTGGTGTATGGCGCATGTTATGTTAAATGGTATATAAAACAACTGCCTTTGTTTTTACATTTTCTGTATCTTTCTGCCTTGTCTATTATAAGCGCACTAGTCTTTTAAAAGAACACGTACAATGACTATTGACGTTTTCTGACACTGGGGACAATATGGTGGCACAATGGTTGGTTCTTCTGTATCCTGGGTTCAAACTGGTTGGGCCTTTTTCCGTGTGTACACCACAGTTAGCCACGAACAGTTTATGTATTTCTAAATTGTTTTTGGCCTGCCACTTTGCTGTCATATGTATTTACATTTACGTCATTTAGCAGACGCTTTTATCCAAAGCGACTTACAAGTCAGTACAAGGTACAAGGGTAGGCAGGGCAGCGTAAGGAGGTCTTGCCTAAGGACCCCTACTGGAGGTAGGCTACAGCTGGGATTTGAACCCCAGTCTCCCACATGGGAGGCAATGATGTTACCACTACACTTTTAGTGCCAAATTCTGATATGCCTTCTCTATATCCCTCTACTGTTTTCTGTCTGCATAAAGGCACAGTGCAAAAATGTAAGCTCACCTGTTAACCTGTGAGTAATAAGACCACAAACTCTCAACCTACTTTCTTGCTTTGATGGGTAATAATTGGGTCAAAAGCAAAGGAAACAGGATCGGATGCTGAAATGAAGCCTTTTAACATTTTACTTGAACTGCACCAAGAAAAACACAGCAAACAAAACATGAAAACAAGTTGAAATCTGCAGCAAGAGAAGGGAGAAAGATAAGGGATAGAGCTTACATTGCATGTCAGAAGGCGAGTGCAGACTTTCTTCCTGTCAGGGTCAAGGACGCCGCAGTGTTTGTCCAAGTCACACTCCCTTTCTGAGAACAAACAAAGAGCATCTTATCATCCACAGTCAACAAATAATTTAAAACATGTCAGCAACAATGTTAATAAGGCCAACAACGGGGCGGCAGTAGCTCAGGGGGTAGAGCAGTCGCCTATGAACCCCAGGGTGAGTGGTTCGATTCCAGATTCCTCCTGGCTACTTGCTGGGGTGTCCTTGGACAAGACACCGAAACCCCGTAATGTAGCGCTGACATACCTTCTAGCAGCTGTCCACCCACAATTTCCCCAAGGGGATCAATAAATTATTTTGTTATTATTATTATGATTATTATTAAATACTTACCTTGGTAATAACAACTTATTTAATAGCAGCCCTAAATCTGATTCAGCTTATTTGACAATTAAACTCATGCAAACACAAAGTCCAGGCATATTAACTATTAAACAAGAACAACTTAATCCCAGCTTGCGACTGTCAGGACAGGAGAAAATAAGACTGTCGCCACAATAGTATAAAGTTCTGTGCTGACTGTTGATATATGATAAGCCCTCATGGAGATTATAACCAAATTAGCCTTTAATTACCCACACATGATCAAGTTAAATAAAACCTTGTTATGTGCTGTAGATCAAGGCTTCGTAATGAGCTAGGAAACCCTGTGACCAAGATTGTGATGGAAACTGATCAGTTAAGAGCTCAAACCAGTAGACATATAGTTGTACTTAAGAATGCTGGTGAGAACACTCCTTCAGAGCCACATATATTATGTAAGTGAAAATACCCAACAAATGGTAACATGCGTTTCCTGTGGAATCCATTACAATTGTAGAACATACAAATTTGAAGGGTATTATTTCTTCACGTCTAGACTTCCAAATGAACACTATTATAACACACATCTACACTGCAACTCTTGACTACTCCTTTTTTAGTTGTTAGTGGTTATCAAGATAACCATTTTGCCAATCTCTTCAGATAAATTAATTTAATAAATAAGAATTACAATAAATAATTGATCAAATACAGGTAAGGTGTGTTTTGGGGAAGGTGAAAAGCTCCAGAAGCAACCAACTTTCAAAAGGCATGATGAAAAGCAACTAGAGGCAGGTAAGTGTAGTGTGAACTCAAGATGCTTTAAGGACAAGTGTATGCTTGTAAGGTTTGTTTGGTGGTCTGCCAACATGAAGTGGCTAAAGAAGACTGGGTATGTATCGTTTGCTTGTCTGAAGAATTGAAAGCAGGAAACATCCAACATTTTAAGAAACAGGGTGATGACAAACTGAGCTAAACAGACTAATGATAACTGCAGCTTCTTCAACCTCTTACACTTTCCATAAGTGCACCATCTGTACTCACTTGAGGCCACTTTGTTGTAGGGTCTGGGGATTCGATGGCCTGGCACTGCAGAAGACAGAGAGGAATCCTTCCTTTGGCTCTGAGTGGGAGCCCTATCACTGGGTGAAGGCCTACTGGGTGGCGTGACTCCGTGCGGCCAGGGGGGATCTCTGAGTGATGGAGGTGGAGAGCTCATTGAAGGCTCCAAGGGAGGTGGCTGCTTGAATACCGATGACTCTGTGTGACTGCGGTGGGAAGAGGACTTCTCCAGTGGGGAATGCCTAGGTAATGAGAGATAAAGAACAAATGCAAAGTTTAATTTGCAGCTTACATTTAACAACTGGGCAACCGTTCCTACATTTCTATATAGAGCTGTAAAAAATAAATAAATAAATAAATAAATCAACAGTCTTGTTTACTGTTTAATCTTTGAAACAGTAAACTTTGATCTAATTGGCAAAGGGTATAAAGCATAAATTGGTTGGCAAAAGGCTTTTAATTGTACACAAACTTACCAAACTCTGACATAATAGTTTCACTGCAATCTTATGTAGCCAATCATGTTATTGAAATAGCCAGAGTAAAACAATCTCTGAAATTTATAAACTAAGATTAGAATTGGTATGAATGCCAGAAAACGCCGATATCAGCATTTAGATATTATGGTTATGATATGCAAAAACCATGTTATATAAAGTAAGGGCCTTCAGTTGGGTAGAATAATTGTAGACAACATTTTGTGTCCTTTCAAGAGATTATGTGTAGTGGCAGGGATTCAGGAAGTTACTGTGTGAGAGCAAAAATAGTTCTGCACACAACCCCCATCAAACCAAAATTGTATATTTACACACAACTTTTGAGAGGATTAAAAAACAAGATGTAATGTGTTGCTGAGTACAGAAATGTAAATGAGTACAGAGACAGGCTACCCTTTTCCAAAAGTTTCCATTCTTTATGCTAAGCTAAGTAACTGCAGGCTAAGTCCTATGTTGTGTACAGGATATTACAGCCATTTTAGACATGCAGTGGAACCCTGAACTTCTCTGATGATTAGCCAGAGGAGCTGTATCTGTCAACACAAATATTTAGCACAGTTTACCCTACCAGCTGCTTATTGCAAAATCAGTGCAATGTCTGATTAAACCCAAGTGCGAATACGGCAGGTAATTCTCTGGAGAATTCACAAGTAGGCATTCCCTTTCCTTAGCCAATCTGTTTAGCACAACACCAGAAAGTATGGGAAATATTTACCATGCATTCTGGTGTTGTATCAAGCGTCTCTTTTTCAAGAAACTAGGGTTGTACACATAATGCATTATTTCTAATCAAGCAACTGACTCAGCTTTGATGTGCTTTAAACAACACTGTAATTTCCTTTACGTTGTGCCTTCTGCATCCTTTACCCAGGACCACCCTTCACAAAAGCCAAATGGATTATTTCCCCAAGTGAGAATACGTCCGTCATTGACAATCTCCTTTTTGTGCTTTATGTGTGATAGAAGATAAACAATCCAAACAATGTTTGGACCTGATTTTTACAGACATTGCCTAGATTTCATATCTGAAAATGGCTTGTGAAAGTCCTCAAAAGCACTTCACTAAAGTATAACTAAAAACTTTAAAGAACAATGAAGGAAGTCGTGTATTAGGGCATCAGGATACATAACCTTTAAAGCTTTTGTCTAGTTTCATGTGAAAGTCTATTGTGTAACCCCTGAGTTTGGGCTAAACTGTTCTGCCCAAATTTCCCCAGTCTGCCCTTACCGTACTCCATCTTTGGAGGTCTTGGAGTGTCTATATTGGGGAGGGGTAGAAGGTGAAGGTGGGGCTGCCCGTAGCTGCCCGATTCCCTGGCCTCGACCCTCCCATGATGAAGCTGAAGCAGCATTAGTCCCATGGGAAGGAGAATGACTGTGATGGGATCTCTGCTGGGGCTGAGGTGCAGTGGTGGGAGAGCGCAGTCTGGCATACAACTTGGCCAGAGGGCCATGTCTCCGCTCACAGTGCTTTTCAAATGCTTGTGGCTTCACTACTTGGCCACAATGACTGCACACCACCAAGTAGAAGTCATCGTGACCAGGATACAGGCCAAAGATGGACATGTCTTGGGGCAGAGCAGAGAGGAGTGATGAGGAGAGTAAATACAATGGATGCACACATATCAGACTGCAGAAGACGAAACATGATAATAACACATTATGAGGTAACGATTATGGAAAGATACCTCTTGTCATTAAAAAAAAAAAACAAAAACAACAAAAAAAGAAAAAAAAAAAAAAAGCCAGAAAAGAGAAACCTCAATTATAAACTTTAAACTTAAACTGTAAAAATGTGTATTGACCCCACTTTGTTTGTTTAAATCACCACTGTGTTCACGTTCTCGTGATATAGATGCGGCCTGAACATGACTAGGGGAACAGACACACAAATGCTATGCTTTTAATTTATTGTGTCATGCTCTGACATACAAATAGGGAGAAATTGTCATTTATTGTAGTTTAGCTACATTATATGAGAGAATTTTGGCATCAGGTCTGACTCTCTATCGGACCAGCTTCACACAGCCTAGCTTTAATAGTTTACCTGGTCTCTGTGAACCCATAGCTTTTGGAACTCACCTGGGCACGGATGAAGACGGAGAAATAAGTCAAGATCTCACCAAGATATCAGACCAACGCACACGCACAATAATAATCTATTATAATAATGTGCAGACTTACCCTCTTTACTGAGTGACATTGCCTCAACAGCCTTTTTGCCATTCTTGCTGTAGTCGTCCACATCAGCTCCTGTAACATCACATTTTACATACATGTTTAAGTATCCATTCGGAAGGTCAGGTGTTTTCTAAAACTTGTTTGTCTGGCTCATCAGCAGGATAACTATAAATTCTACACATAAGCAGGCCCTTAAGCTGTGTTATGTAAAGGGCTGGTTTGCAGGTCAACTGCTTCTCCACTGACTAATGCCTTTCCCCTAACGTTAGTCATTTTTCTAATAGTTTGCTAACAATAAGTAGCTAATAGTACTGATGGGGGACGACTTAATTTGATACTTATGAAAAGAGTAGCACTTGGAGGAATGCCAGACAATGAGTGAGCGCACATACTTAAATCTGGGAAGGGCATGAGCACTTTTTGGGCAGAAGTCACATACATGATGTTTCCTGTCGCACAGAGAAATGTTAAGTACAGTTAAATGGGGGCGGCGACGGTGGCAATCAAAGAAGAACATTAATATGAAGCGAATAAAACACGGGGTAGCGTTTGCTAATATCAAAGGCTGGGCCAGCATTTACATGGTGGCAACAGCATCAGACTCCTCCTCCGTCACCGGTGTCTACTCTGAATCCTCCTGCTGCTGCTGCTGCTACCATTAGCATGCTAAAGCTAACCGCCTCCTCGTCAACGGCTAGTCTGGTTGTCTTGCTAGCTAGCCTAGCTTTCCATGGCAAGAAGTTATTCGCCCAAGCATCCACACTACCCTCCTTCCGCTCTGATGCTGCCCGGCTGGTTTCACCATAATTAAACGCATCTCTTAAACGCTGGCAGCTTATTTCGTGACCATGGATGTAAAACACACACTGTACCGGTTATATATTAATAACCATCAAATGTTATTCTTAAAGACAGCGTATGCATCGGGACCTGGGAGAGAGCAACATGTTACCCACCCAGCGCTAGGACCCGGCAGGGTCTTTGTTTGGGTAACATGGTTAGCTCTGTCCCCCGTTTCCACGAAAATAAACCGCGGTGCTTTAATTAAATTGCTTCGTAGTTGTCGGTGTTTGCGCCAAGATGCTTCCTTACCATCCGCCGCTGTCACACCGACCCACTCGGCCCAGGCAGTCCAGCTCTGACCCAGGAAATCATCGAGGCTAGGCACCCGCCGATCCAGAGCAGCCATTACTTTTACTGCGCGTTCACGCACCGCCATCATCACTGCGCGGCAAGCCACTTACGTCATATCTCGCGCTCTCGACAGGATAGGAACTTCCTGCGTGCGCGTTCTTGGGACACCCACACAGATGCTGGGAACTGGAACAGAAACTGTGTGAATGATGTCATTGTTGTCGTTTTCAACCACTTTATAACTTTAATGCAGCGTGGCTTTGAGCCTTTAAACACTGCGAATCAAAGGTGAGATGATTGGACGTTGGGAAATGTCAATTTTATAATCTGAACATTTAAGAAACTGACAGAAACACTTCAAAAAGTAAGTTGAGTGAGATAGGTGCATTTTAAAATGCATGGTATCTTTTGACCTGTGGCAAGGGACATTCCTAGGTATGGTACCTTTCAAACTTGGAGTCAATTCCAGGTGCCTGACGTGGTAAAGAAATGCATTAGAAGTATTAAAACTGAAAAGGAACGAAGCAGCATGAACTCCAAAACAGAAAGCCACTGTGCATTTCTATACATCCTGTTGCTTCCACTTGCATCTAAAGTAAAAGGTAAAACTACAGACCAGACATTGTGCTGAATTTAACCGGTAAATGTGGGGGGCCTCAGGAAAGTTCCTTCACATTGTCAAGCCTTCAGAATCCAAAATAAGTGTCTCCATGTTGCAGAAGGTTGACAGCTTCCCAAAATATTTCTATGTAATCCTTTTCCCAGTTATGACTGAATCTTTTCCATTCCTGCACACAACATATGAGTCACTGAACTTACTTGTGTGTGCATGTATGAGTCATGTTATTCATCATGAATGAGCTAGCACATCGGGTTGTGGTTCAGCCTTTATTTCTACATTTGTACAAACACATGCTGTTCACTTGGAGATTGAAGCTCAAGGAGAGTGTGTTCCTAAGCAGTGATCAGAAATCACAGGTCAACACACCTTTCTTTTTTCCTAATCCCCATAAGTGGTTAAGCCTTACCTCACACAGCTAAGAGCCGTATTAAAACACACACACGGTTCAGCATGACCATGTAACTGCATCACACAGAAACTCTGCAAGTATGTGTCTGCATTCTTGTGATATAATATCATAAATCATATCACACATCAAACACAGGAAAATGACTATTTGTCTGTCTGTTAAAAATTTACTTACTACACAAAAACGAACAAAATACATTTACCACATAAACTACAAAAACCTGTGTTTTAATAAAATTTTATTGTGTTTGTAGTTTGGGTATCATTTCCATTCTCTGCTACTTCATGGTTTGATGCCCCTACATTTCAGAGGCATCGCTGTCACTCCACCACATTTATTTAGTAGTTACTTTTTCACAATTAATAGTACAAAATATATGATCCTCATATAAATATATGATATGATGAATACATGATCTTTGGGGTGAAATTCATGAAGTGTAAAGTAATTAAAATGATAATTATTAGATTCACAAATGTGATCATTTAAAACAGTGCATTAGGTAAATAGAAGAAGCGCCTTTTTTACCAGCGTTCAATAACAATTTAATAATATATTTGCTGATGTTATATATGAGGGAGGGTTTTTCAGGTACTGTTAATACACAGCTGGATACAAAACAGAAAAGTATTACTAACACGCCTACGAAACCCCGTAGTGTAGCGCTGACATACCATCTAGCAGCTGTCCACCCACAATTTCCAAAAGGGGATCAATAAAGTATTCATTATTTATTTATTATTTATTTTATTTATTTATAATTAAAAAGTTATTGGTTGATGTAGTTGTCCCTTTTGTCCATGAAAAATTCAGTCATGATATGTTGCAAAAATATATATGTGATCAATAATATATCAATTGGTGTAAAATGAGCCAGTCTGCTTAGAGAGTACTTTTACTTTTGGTACTTAAGGTATTGGTTGTGTACTTTTACTTCACATGAATGCAAGATTTCCTTGTATGTGTCCCATGGTATTTGTACACAGTGATATTGCTAGAAAACAGGTGTGCAGAAAGCAGATGTTACTGTTAACATGCGAGTATATATTTTTGAAATACCTCTACCATGTTCCACCTGCACAGCAATTCTGAAGTGAAAATTCTGTCAAAAGATATTTGATGTTTAGTTAAGTCTACACTGCTGGTGAAGGCCATAGCATGATTCACATCATTTTCATTCTCATCAAACCATTCAGTGACCCTTTGAGCCCTGTGGATGAAGGGAATCCTGGAAGAGACCACTCCCATTAGGATGGAAATGCTTTATGACAGGATAAAGGTGGTCACACAGAGAAGCTGTGTTTTGATTTGCAGTGACCCAGCAGATCCCTTCGCCGTAAGGGATGAAGCATTCAGGGTTTTGTGTGTGTGTGTGTGTGTGTGTCTATCTATCTATCTATCTATCAATATATAAAATGATAATCCATGACTCACTGAAATATACAGGAGATCCTTTATCCTTTATCCCCACAGCCATCAGGCTCTACAACACCCTAGCCAACAGCAGATGATTACTTACCTATGTCACTATCTTTCTATCGTCAAGACAACCTGAATTTCCCTTTGGGATTATTAAGGTTTATCTTATGTTATTAAACTATATAGACTTTTTGGTCATTTCCATGGACAAGTTAAGGATTTTTTTTGATTTCATGAACTGAGCTAATAGCAGGATTGATACTATTTGGCTAAAATTCTACACCTTGTGGATTCAAATACCTGTAAATCATGTGGATGGGCGGTATGGAGTAAACATGTACTAAATTATTAAGTCACTGTGTGATTTAATTAAGAAAAAGAGACCAGAATCCAGCAGTTGCAGCTCTCATGTTTTCCCACTAACTTCTTAAAGTCAGATAAAGCATTGTTTCATTTTTTTTTTACTTTTACACAAACATGGCATAAAATTAGTAAGTAAATAAGTCCAATGTCAATAAATCATTACATCAACATCCATATAACACTGTGGTTAAATCTACTTTAACTAAAATTAATCTTTTAAAACTGAGCAAGAAATTTGACTTTAAGTGCCTCAAGCAGCCCAACATACATTCCCTACAGTGGCATGAAATAGAATAGCTGCACAGACTGATCTGAACTCAAAACAATCAATTAATGCACATAAACTTCATAGAGATCATTACATCCCACTTAGTGCAATGCTTTTAGTCAATGTATTGACAAAAAGTCATCAAGAGTGACTCTGAACAACTGTAAGAGTTCAATATAAAGTTATAGCCAAAGGTCATAAATACAGCCAGAGAACATTAGCCTGGTAATCACATTTTAACTTGTGTTCTTAAACTAGTTATAGTCAAATGCTTGAGCCTAAAGCTGCTCAGTGGTAAGACACATAACAGCAAATTTGACAGTGTTACAAAACAACAAGAAAATCAAAGAGAAGCTGCACAGTGATACTTGGGAAATACAAATAGAAACCCAACATTGATCTTAAAAAGATGCAATGGAAGAATTAATGTAGATATAAAGGCATTTGGAATTTATATAAATAATGTTATTGCAAGTTATCTTTTGCAAACTGTAGTTGAAACAAGTATTACCCTTAGTGTTACAGAGTAGCCTAAATGTAACATTTTGATCAGACAGGAACAAAACGCAGTAAACTCAACAAAGTGAGTAAACATGTGGTGAGCCTGCCTTGTTCTGGATACAGGCTAAATATATTTAAGACACCATCACAACCTAAAACGTTGCTCAAAATGATAAAAAAGGTCTCTGCTTTCCCAATAGAAGTATAAAGAAGTGCAGCATACTGTGGTGTGATTTTTCTTTTCACTTGTAGTGTGTATTCTTTGAGATCAACAGGTAAGTCCAGGGTGATCAAAGTGTGTTCAAAGTGCTGTAACTATGTGGTTATGTAGTGTATTGCAATACATCTAAGCAGGACACTGCTGTGGGCATGGCAAGGCTGTTGATCATTACCTAGTCTAATGGCTCTGAGACAGTTGAGGGCTGTGGTGTCATCAGCTGCTTTAACAGGAGGAAAAAGAGCACTAATCATATATTTACCACTAGGCCACTCTTCTATTGAAAGTGAAGTGACTGACATGTTTAGAGTTGGAGTACTTGGAATTTGTTCTGTGGCACTTCCACTTACAGATGACATAATGTAAGAAGAGCAGGGCCTACTGGATTCCTGCTGAGCATAGATGAACACCACATACATACGTTTTAGGTTTTATGTCAGGCCACATTGCAGCAGCACTTGAACATAAGTGTATAGGTATTGAAATTTGCATTTGCACTTTTAGGCACATAGGGATTGGATGATTATTGACTTATAAACAAAGGACACAGCCATTGGGGAACTAGGCTACATTTAGATAATCATTAAGTGAAAATAATTCTGGCTAGTGATGTGGGTATTTAGGGTAATTACTTTTGTTTTGTTTATAGGGACCAGTGTTGGGCACAAAGCATTTCTCCTGTGGGGCCTGGGCTATGCTCAAGGACCCTCAGTGATGTGGCTACGGCCCAGGGGCCCCTCCTTCCTCCACGGTTGCTGGTGGGTTGGGATCCTTGTGGAAAGGAGTCTCCTTGTAAATGAACCAGCAGTTACCTGCCCACAGGATCAAGTTCAAAAACCCAAAGGTCTGAACAAGGACAGAAAAAGAAACAATTATTGGAGATTAGATATGTTTGGCGGGACAAATATTGTTTACTGCACACTTTCATGTTTTGTGGTAAACATCTTTACTTTGACTGAAGATTCATCATTCGGACCACGAGTCATCCAGGTCATGGTTATCCAAAAATGCTCCTAAGTATCAACTGGGCTTGTTTTAAGTACTTAAAGACATTTCACATTCCATTTGGAAGGCTTCATCTGTCTTGACTGAAATTTTGTGTTTTGTGAAATTCTGTGTTTTGTTCCTTAAGGCAAGTTTGACTTGAAAGGTTAAAAGTGTTGTCTTGAGTAGTGCATGCAAAAATGGAAAATAAAAAAAATGCTATTGTAAGACTACATTTTCATTTTACAATGCATGTTCAAATTTTATTTTGCATACTGTAGTTAACACTACACTTTTGCTCCAAAAAGAAATGTTGCAATCATTAAGACTAGTATCATGACAAGAAAATATTTTGATTTTGAACACCAGATGGCACTGGCGGTACAGGTATATTGAACAATTCTTAACAGTATTATCAGTCAGGTTCCAGTAGCTTTTGGAATACTGTGCTGAAAACAGTGGTAGCCAACAGGCAATAATATATCTAATATGCAAAATACAAACTATGATGTCTTCAGCTGTGACTAAAGTTTGTGAGAGCTAAAAGGTGAACATTGCTAGTTTGTTCACACGGGCAGTTACAACATGTAGTCACTGTGGCGACAGGCCAGAATTTGCATATCAGCTCAAATTCTGTCATAAATGATGCATAATAGTTTTTCATGAGCAGGAGCAAGAAATAGAAATTCTGTTAGAACAAATAATTAAATCCAAAGCAGTTAAAATTACAGAAAACAAGTCTCATGAAAACACACTATGAACAAATTAATATTTCACCTGCCTGTGTATTTGATATTTTTAATTCTCTGTAGGCCTATAAAACAATGTGAACCTGACACATTAGAAAAAATAAGCGAGGTGATGTTTTGCCAATGCTTCTAGTCTGCTGTCATGGTCTGTATGTGTCTATGCACAATGGGTACTCAAACCTTTAGTTTGGCCATTTTACAGTGACTGGAATGGATTAAACTGCCAATTTAAAATCCTGTCATGGCTCTCTTCCCTTCTTCCTTTACAGAGTTTTGTGGACAAAGTCAGCAGTTGTTTTAAAATGATCAGGTATTAGGACAGCTTTGCTGTGCCCTTAAAACATGTAAAGTAGGAAGAGTTTCTCAATATTAAAAATGTTGATACAATATTGACAAGGCTGAGTTCACAAGATTAGCAGCATGTACACTATTAAGCACGACTTACCACTGAGGCATTGAGGCGACCCATAGAAGGAACGTCACCTGCTTGACAGATGCTTGGACATTGCTCCACTAGGTGGTGAGGGTTAGTGGCCCATTTGACATCTGTCAGACCTTTTCCCCAAGCTGAGGAAGACACAAGCCACAGGAAGGCAAAGGCAGCAGTCACCACCAGGTCCTGCAAGGAGTACACAGTATGCATGTTTACAATGACATCGATACTTGGAAAGTTCTTACTCCCTGATTCATAGAAACATCTGCTGTTTAAAAAAAAAAAAAAAAACAACCCACACAGTTTCAAAAAGTTTGGGACTTCTTATTTGTTAATGCTTTAAGTAAAAATGAAAATAGAAACCTCCAGCAGAACTCAAATTAAAACATTGTTCAAAATAGAACATGCAAAGATATTAACTATGAGCCTGGTTCTGCTGGAGGTTTGGTCAGCTGGAGGGAGTTTTTCCTCTCCACTGTTGCCTCGCGCTTGCTCAAATAGGGGTTGTTAGGTTTTCTTTATAATTCTGTATTACAGTTACATTTTGTAAGGTCTTAAACCTTACACTGTTAAGCGTCTTGAGATAACTTTTGTTGTAATTTGTTGTGTTTTGATTGTGATAGCTGTATGATCAATGGATGCTGATGTTTTGCCTTAAGCTTTTCTCTGAATTATCTCCCATAAACAGTATGAGTTCCTCTTAGGCTAAAAAATAAGATTAGGATTTCCTGAGGTTTTTCTTTTGATTACTATTCCAAAGACGTGGTTTCCTGACATGTTTATGTAGCTGCGTTAGTCAATCACACGTGGTCAAATGCACATTACTGGCATGTGATGTAAACTGTGTACTATTTGACTTGTCTGATACCTACTGTCTGTAGGCTAAAAGAAAGGATGTGTACTCACTATGATGGGGCCGCGACTTGTCTGGCGGTAGACAGTCTGGTAGCCTAGGTAGAGGATCAGTGTGGCAGTGCAATAAAGGAACCCAAACACACCGACACACACAAAGAACTCTGCTGAGGAGGAGAAGTCACCCTGCAGGTAGGTCGTATTGGTTGTACTGCTGCCACATGACGGCAATTGATAGGGGTACGCTGACAACCTGAAGGGAGGGACAAAGAGGGGTAGGTGCTTTAAACACTCCTTTTATGCTTTTATACTCTCTTTTTTTTTCCATTTCAGAAAAAACAACACCATACCTCTTTTATCCAAGGAATGCAAGAAGAGAGAATGTAGAATAATTAAGAAGTTTTACAAAGACAAAAACATAACCTTCAACTGCGCTGTATGATAGTATGCAGCATGATCAGAAAGGAATATTACAGGGTCTTAAATGTATCACTTTTAATTTATAAAATGTTTTTATTACACAGTACCTGAATGGGTAGCCAAACGTAGCATTTACATTGTGTTCCTGAGTTGAACATTTGACTGTGAAGTGAGTTGTCCCAGAGTAACCTCCAGTGGTGGCAAAAGCAAAGATGTTGAAGACCTGCAAAGGCAGAGAAAGAAAAGATATGAAAAGAGAGCTGCTTGACTATCAGGCTTTCGGTTTCAAAGGAAATGAAACATAATTCTTCTACATTCAGATAGATTATCTGAAGGTTTGTTTTAAAATGTAAATAAAGCCAATTTAATGACTATCTTAACAACTAGACTATCTTTCTAAATATTTCTACAAAATTAACAAAGACTCTTTCAAAGTATGCAACCTTATAGGATGTAAAATAGCTTCTACATTAAAAATGATATCGTGGCCCACTGTACACGTCTATTGGCAAGAGATTTTTTTTCAGTTTTTGCTGTGAACTAACTTTCCGACTTTACTATCACTCTTCTCTCCAACTGTCACATCCTTTTTCCATACAGGAAACGCCCTCCCTCACAGAAAGCTTAACGCAAACATGGCACAACGATTTTACATGAAGTTAACAAACCAGACTTTGAGCCAAGCTTTTAGAAAAAGCAGTCTTTTCCTAGTTCACGTGTGCTCAAATGCCATATTGTGCAACTATGACACTGTTCTTGGAGACAAGTATTGGTTTCTTCTGTGTGTTCCCACCTAGGATTAGACAAATATATACAGGGTTGTACAGTAGTACTTGTAATGCCAAATGTATGTGTGAGTGAAGTTTATTTACTGTATAAGAAATATGAATGTCAGCAAAAATGTTCCTTCTCAAGGGAGAAAAAAATGCTGTTGTCTTAAACCACTGACACTGCAGACACCAGCAGAAAGAATGGAACGTGGGGGGGGGGGTGAACATTTCCTATAACCTTTAACATGAACTGACTGTGCAGAAAAACTGTGATGCCACTTCAGGTTTAACACAGGATCACCACCATCAGGAATTGTTGTTTATTAGTCAAACGGGCCTGACTTTAAATATTGCCGTTTGTGTCTGATTCAGACAACGTTCTCAAGGTGGGAAAGGATCTCAAGCTAGATTTTCCAGCCTAAGCAGTACACTGATGGCCACTGTGTACAGTAGATACTGTTCAAGCAGAACTGCTTTAGGTCTGTCATATTCTGTTGACATCTCGTGTATGGCTCTCTTAATGTCGTTCTATAGCTCTCTTTTGGGTTAAGGTCTAGGCTCTGACTTGGTCACTCTGAAGATTCTGTTGTATGTTTTGGGTCATTGTCTTGTTGCATCAACCAACCTCTACAGAGTTTCATCTGATGTACAGACATTCTGGCGTTTGTTGGCCCAATCACTGCAAGCTGGCCAGGCCCTGATGCAACAAAGCAGGTCCAAATCATGATGTTTCCTACTAAACATTTGAGATGATGTTTTCATGATGATTGATGATATGCTGTGCCCTTTTTTATGTCAAATGTAGTGCTGTGTGTTCTTTCAAAATAGTTCACTCTAGTTTTATTAGTCCACAAAACATTCAGCAATACTGCTGTGGAGTGTCAGCAATGTTCTTTTTAGAAAACAGCGGCTTCCTTCGAAGTGTTCTGCCACAGACAATCTGCTTCTTCAATGTTTTTACATATTATAGTCTCATTAACACAGATGTTAGCCAGTTCCAATGTTGCCTATAAATCTTGGTCTGTCACTCAGGCTGCTTCTTTACCTTATTAATGGGTTTGTTTTCCTCTTGGAGTCATTTTGAATGGATGCCCACTACTTGGTACAGTAGCCACAGTTGCAAAGTGTCTCCATTTGTAGATTGTTTGCCTAACTTTAGACTTGTGAAGTTCTAAAGTCTTTGACATCACTTTGTAACCCTTTCCAGCTTTTTGTAACTCAACAATTCTTGTAGATGCTCTGAAAGCTATTTTTGCCAAGGCATGGGTTACATAAGCGTATTCTTCTTCAAATTTTCTTAACTTATGCTAATACATGACTCCAATGACCTTTTTTGAGAACATTATTCAAAGGATTCATAATATACCTTTTCCACCCGCACTGTGAGGTTTTTATGGTTTTTCTTAATAAAGACATGAAAGATCAAAATTTTTGTGTAATTTAGGCACATTGTATTTGTTCATACTTTAGACTTAGATGAAGATCGTTAGAAACTTTTTCCTGCCACTGTATATCGGTACACAAGGCATTTCCATCTAAGTCAATTCCAATGTTGTTGGGATTCACATGTTATTTACAGGATGACATGTCTATACTGTTTCATTAGGGTTGCCATTCACTAATGGCAAATTTTTTTTTAAGAAACCCGATAGTCTTCCTGTTTGTTACACTGCCTGCATAAAGTAATATTAAAAGTTGCTGAGTTAAATGCCTAGTCCTCTATATTTCTGTTTTAACTGTCATTAGTCAGCTATGCCTGGTATCCTATTGGCTTGTGAATTTTGATAGGGTCCTCTGAGGTTGTTCAACACAGAAACAAGGGTGAGATGTTTTGAGAGCGAGCAGAAGCAACATTTGAACACCAGCAGATACATTCAGAATGTGAGAGAAGGGTTTTGAGAGAAAGCAAAACAAAATCTGAACAGGAAATCGCTAAAGTGTGCTCTCAAATTGGAAAAACAGCACTCGATTAAAGAAAGCAATCTCATCCGATATTTATTTAATATGTCTGTTAAACAATGGACAAATTAGGTATGTAGTGAGTGGTACATGCCAGTACTGCAGCTAATGATTATTTACATTAGTGGCTAATTTAATCTTTAATTTGGAGATTATTTCAGTTTATTGATGATTTATTTAGTCAATAGACAATTTTCTCACGTCCATGTTGTCTTCCTCAATGTACTGCTTGTTTTATACAGTCCAATCCAAATGTGCTTCATGTTTGTGATCAGCCAAAAGGGCCAAAAAAAATGGCCTTCACTCAGAATATGTGAGTTTGGAATCATTTAACTCAATTACAAACATACAAACAGAAGATTCATGCTTGTAATGTGACAGTGTTCATATGGTCACAAGAAAATCTGCTCTGTAAACAATATAGTTTGCAGAAACACTATGTTGAGTGGGGCAGCTCCTTATACACACCTCTTCCCCTCCATGGACATCCTTCCTCCAATGAAAAGCTTCTCATTAAAGCATGTGATTCTTGCTTCCGTACTTTCTCTCAAGAATAATGCCCTTTGTTCACTTACGCCCACATCTACCAAAGCACATTCCCAAATCACCAGGATCCTTTTCAACTACAATACAGATAAATACAACAAGCCAAAGCACAGGCTAGGCACTAAGGTGGGCAGCATGCAGGTTGTAGTAACATAGTAATGGCACCATGATAAACAGAAACAGAAACACACACACACACACACACACACACACAGGGAGAGAGCAAGAGCGAGAGAGAGAGAGAGAGAGAAATGGAGAGCAGTATTTAGCAAGCTTCAGGCCCATTGAGGACTTTCAGGAATGGGTTTCATCTTTCAGATGTCTCTGGCTCTCCACAACATTTCTTAGCTTTCATCTCATCCCTGTTTGACACAGCCTGGCCAATCGGACAGCACCCCAAATAAACTCTCCAGGCTGGGAGTGGGTTCCTTGTCTAGAGTCCAGTGTCCAACATAGCTTCCCAGATGAAGCCTTTCACACTATCTCTCCTAGTGGAGGAGTGGCAGGACAGATAAGAAGTAGCAGCCAGTCACAAGGTTCTGACACCAGCAATTTCATTTTATTCATCAGTCTTTATTTGAATATAGCACATCACGTGGACATATGAGAATGATGAACCATATACACACCCGGCAGGTCGTAACTGCAAAAATAGCATGACCACCGCCTTTTAAAGTGGTGACTACCTTCCTGCTGACACTGAAAAACTGCTAAAATGGCTAATGGCTAATGCCTTCCAACAACATGGAGAGGAGGCAGGCACACCTTTTCTTTCAAAGCTAAAATACATCACCCTAGAAGAATTCTGTGTATTTCATTCTTGCAAATGAAGGAGACTAATGACAAATTGCTGAACCAACTCAAGACATTGGAAACAGTAAGATTTTAAATTTCAAAAACAAAGGTTATAGCTTTGAAAATCAAATTTGAAAGATGCAAAACACCTTTCAACATAGACAGCAGTTGCATTACATTTAGTTGACTAGACAGCTTCTAGTACATGTAGCACCGCAAGCCCACCAAATATTAATGCAGAGCAAGGGGAGACATCCAGCTAGCTAGTTTGGCTAGTTATACTGTGCCTAGCTTTACCTTTAGTGCTCTTTATGCATATCTACTTCTATAAATTATTGTAAAATTGTTTGTTTTAGAATGGCTTCTGTTTATCACAAGTCATTAATGATGTTATTAATCACACCTGTGCTTGTCCTGCTGAAGTATCTGCTGTGAAAAAACATATATAGTTGAAATCTGAATACAACAAAATTTAATCCGATTTCACTTTGGCTTCAATTAACATCATTTAGATAATTAAAACAAACTGGTGAGTGGTTTATGACCTGCATGATCATCTAACTGCTCTTGTCCATTAAAAATAAAAGGCAAAGCTAACAAAAACACTTCAGTTAAAATTGAGCTGATATTTATATATTTTCATACCCAAATGTGACAGTGGTTATTGTGCAATAAAGATAAATACTGGAACAGTACGGCAGACTTTTTTTTTTTTTTTTTTTTTAAACACATTTTCCTGGTGTGAACCTCCACAGCAGCAGAGGTGTTAGAAGTACACATACTCACAAAATACACAGTCAACTTATTAGCTGACTGCATTTATATTAATAATCTACATCTGCAAAACCTAATACTGCAAAATCCAGCAAACAGTGATGTAAAAGGTACAATATTTTATTTTACAATTTTCCATTGAAGTATTGTACTTGGATAAATGTATTTATTTACTTACCACCTCTTTATATCAATGAAAAAAAACTGCTATGTATGTTAATTAGCAACAGGATATAGCTGCTCCTAAAGCCCACGCCTTAAACACACACACACACACACACACACACACCCAGCTGTAATGGAACATTTAGCACAGTAGCCTGCATGAAATAGAGACACAGAGCACTACTAGTATTAGCTGTCACATATGAGTGCGCATTCCTGGACTGTTTTCTTTTTTTAGTAAGCAGTCAATACAACTTACTTGTAATAAAGTCAACTGCACAGACCTCTTCTCTTCCCTTCTACTGTGCCATAGCACATATCTAAGCTATTTGATTCTCAGCAGCTAGCATTCCATCCAGAGCTGGTTCATTGAAGCACCAAAAGGAGTACTCTCGATTTTACCCACCATAATCACCTACTTTACTGAGTCTGTATTTTTCTGTAGCAACACACAACATCAAAACTACTCCTGTCAAAGGTAGCAGAGCTTACATTTACATTTAGTCATTTAGCAGACGCTAAATCAAGGGAAAAAAAACATCACAGCAAAGTCCTATTAAAAGAGAAAGCTTAGCTGTCTAAAGGTATGCAACGACTTGCAAGTAAATGTTTCGGTTTCCACTTTGGTCCACTGCTACAATTAAGTTTTACAACGGAAAAGGTGTAAAAAGCTTACATCAGAAACCTGACATTCTCTTTTAGGTTAACATTTTACTTGGAGAAACGGCAGCTAACATTCACTGTAAGGCTACAAGGTACGGCACAATTAAAGTAAGGAAAGCAGGTCAGAAGCCAAGACTCCACAGTTCCCCAAGGCAGGGACAGAAGAACCTGCAACAGTTGATTAGGTTCAAGTTTTCGTTTGCCTTTGTACCTCAGTATATGAAATAACTTAGCTACAGTGTGTCTACCATTAGCTTCTTCCCGTAGACACTTGTACCGTATCTGGATTTGGTCAAATCAACTACTAGCAAATATTAACATCACGAGAATCAAATGAGAGTCAAACTTGAGGAATGCCGAGGATATCCGCGGCTGAAAACAATAAAGTTACTTATAAACACAGATGACGTTGCTTAATTTCTAATTTGGGCAGATTTAACGGTACTTAAATGTATTTTGCCTTCACTCACCCATTCTAGGACACGAATAAATCCAAGGGGTTCTTTCAGTGGTCCCAGGTCCAGAGTAAATCCAGACACCAGTTTCTAGGGACAACAAACAAACTGTATAAGAAGACGAACAACACGCCCAGAAGTAACTAACTTACGTGTAATGTTAAAAGAATTAAAGCCAGCTTTCAGCGTTCACTATCGATATATTGGTATTAGCTTACCTGTTTTGTTTATCACCTTGTGGCTAACTGGCCCTGCCCTTGTTAGCCAAGCCCTGCTAGCGACATGCTAATACCAACGTTAACTCATGCTAACCTAGCTATTTACTAATTACCTCACCTACCTGAACAGTGTCCATTGAGACGTGCAACAACTGAAAGGACGTTCGTATTTATCTCCTAGAATTATCAGTTTTGTGGAAAATATATCTTCAAGCTGCTCCGTTTGCATTCGAGTGGCACCATGCAATCCAAGAGCTACTGTCAGCAAGCAGCAGAGAGTTTGAACAGCCAGTGAAACCACTGATAAGACTACTGTCAACCCTACACAGCTCAACCGCAGTCAGACTGACCAGAGGTAAATACTCAGCACTTCCGGTTACTTTTCAAAATAGTCAATATTTCAATCCAAATAATATGTGTACTGCAATGGCTTCAGAAAAAGTGAACACAAAATAATAATAATAATAAACACGAATAGGCAACAGGTACTAGAATGTAGGCTACATAAGTGACTAATTATAAATAAAAGAAAATTGAATCACTATTTTATTGTCGTTTATTAGTCAAAGTCTTCTCATTGATCCCATTGATTCCACACAGATTTAACAAATAATGCACAATAAAGACAATATTAAAACAATTATAGCATCAAATAATTACAAATTGGATCCCACTGACTTCTTAAAAGGAGCCCATCCTAGCTGACACTCCTGATTTCCGGAGTATTTAACTGATAAACGATATAAAAAATTTCAGGTACCGATATGTACACAAACAATATTTAAAACTGGATGTTGGTTCATCACGCTGCACACAAGAGAAGCGGCGTTCAAGTGGCTCCAAGGAAAAGCCATCAGGCTTCACGTGCTTACTGAAACTGTATCATTTCGCAAAAAAATTTAATTTGTGAAATATGTCTTTTGAAAATAATGACACCTGAAATGGTCTAATGTGTGTAATTGGACGAAATGTTTGAAATGTATGACAGATGTAATTAATTAATTATGTAATATGATGCAATAATGCTAAATAGGTTTTTGAAAAGCTTGGGTGAAAGTTGTAATGTTTTGAATATAAAAAAATACAAATAGAAAGATTGTCTTTCCTGACGTAGGTTTTTGGTCGCGTCTTTACCGTAAACGCCAGACAAAATGCGCAACAGAATTTGAAGAGCGGCTGACTTGACTGCGGTCTTGTGAGAGACGACTCACTTGACCGATGTTAAGGACGAAATTGTAATGGCTATAGCCATTCATAGGAAGAAAATGAGTTCAGTTTCTCTTACTGTTCAACTTAATTGCCAAGTCGCAATAACGGAAACTATCTTTAGCGTCTTTCATCTCCGTTTTTCAGTGTCATAATTCAAATGGCAATTAATTTGTCAAGTGGAAATTCAATATGTGATTTTGTCATGCAATTTGACGATGCATTTTGCAGTTGGCAATTCAATGTGCAATCTGACAATACATTTTGCAGTTGACAATTCAATGCGTGATTTGAGACTTTCAAAATTACTTTTGAAAATTAAATGGTTTTGTGTAACACCCCTTCAGGTTACAGTTGTCTTTCTGCAAAGCACATGTACAGTCACCTTCCCCACACCAATTTAAAAAAAAAAAAGAGCCAGAGAGAAAGAAAGGAAAAGCAATCCCGAAACATGTTTTCTGTCTTCATACAGTTAACATCTGTGGACCACACTTCTAAAAACCTGCCCAGGGCAGAGGGGAAATCAGATTACTCTTCTACTGCATGTATACTCAGATTTTCAGTAACCTGGTTACTTCAATCCATGTCCATGTACCAGTTAAATGCATTAGACGGGCGGTGCTGGTTCAATGTCACATTTGAATAAAGAGACCAAAAATCCATGGCAATATGAAAAGCTACTGATTTTATTTAAAACGTCTAGTCAAAGAAACTAAGGATTGAATTGGCACTTTTTTATACTGAATTGCCAATTGCAATATGCATTTTCGCACATTGAATTGTTATTTGAATAAAGAGACCAAAAACCTATGGTAATATAAAATGCCATTAATTTAGCTTATATTTTAAACGTTTAATTAAATTAAAATGCCACTCTTGGCAATAAGTTCCCAATTGCAGAATGCATTTTCAAATTCCATGACAAAATCGCATATTGAATTTCCAGTTGAAAAATGAATTGAATTATGTTACTGAACAACTTCCATAGCTCTCGACTGCTGTAGCAGCCATTTTGCTTTAGTTCGAGTGCGGCTGTGGCAGTCAACGAACCGGGACGGTACATTATCCAACTTTTAAAAAATCTTTTAAAACTGAAACTGGTAAATAACATCGCATATATTGATTACACAACACATACTGTTGTTACGTTGGAATGTAAAAATATAAAGGTGAATACCACGGTAGTGGAGAAATAGCTGTCGTAACATTTATGCTAGCGTTAGCTAACGATAAAGTGGCTAAAATTAGCGTCTTACGTAGGCCTCTGTTATTTCACATAACATTAAGGATAAATAAACCTAAAGCACACGAGCTTAGCTGATATTCCAAGTGCTGATAACGTTATATTTTGCGGTTACATATAGGATTGACATTAGAGTATTCTGATAATAGTAACCGACATTTTTTAGATAAGTTGACGAGGAGTCTTTCAGCCACGCTCGTAGTTCTCTTCAACTAGCTGCGGGCTAGGTATTGATACTATACAGTAAGTATTTAATTGTTTCTTGCTTATTTCGGTGTTTACACCTGAAAGAGATCTGCAACATTTGTTACACAAGAAACGTCCATTCTGGTTAGCCGTTTCAGATGTTTTGTCCTAAACCTAATATACGTCAGTATTGACCCAATACACGCGAACATTGACTTCAGGGAAGTATTTTTAACTACGTGTAATGCGACTTAGTAACTTTTGTTTCCATACAAGCTGAGAAGAAAAGTGTATGTTCCTGGTCTTTAAGATGGAGGGCATAGCTTTTATTCACCTACGTACGTGGGCCTCAATGTCTGGAGTAAATAAATCATTCAGGAATAGACTCCCAAAATGGCGGATTTTGTATATGTTGTACACTACGTGAAACAAAGAAATATGATTTGATAATCCAGCGTAGTGACAGTCAGTTCACTAATCAGCACAACCTTTACAGGTAGTATAAGCAAATAGTTGTTCTAGTTTGCCCTGTGGTCATTATTTGTCTCATGATATTGTACCTCTGTGGAAATGTCCACTTGTCTCCTTTGTGTTTGTCCACACTTGTCTGTCTCTTAATAACCCCCTTTTCAGTTTCTCTGGGAGTGTTTTTTATTATTGATTTTGTAGGTTTAAATTCATCTTCCTGGCTCTTTGTCGGGATGCCTGGATATGGATAGCTTGCCCATTGAAAATACATTGGCAGAAGATTTTTTTCCCCTCATCAGCATGGTAATCAACAGTTGATAATCCCTAGAAGCTTGAATATCATGTCCAACTTTTTTTTTACTACTATTGCCAAAATGTCACGAAGCCAAAGAAGAAGCTGAGGATGTTTTTTTTTTTTCACCATCTCGTGTTTTCCCCATTTTTGCCACATCATTTTAAGAGCTTTTGGATCTATTTTTTCATTTCTGGTGGTTTCTTTCCCTTTATTTCCTTCATTAGTTATATTAATTAATAAAAAATAATAAAAAAAGATACCCAAAGGACTGTTGCGTCTACCATGAGTAATACTGTATGTAGCAGTCTGGAGGAGTTAAAAAAGAGAGTCTCAGAAAAGGGATGTCATAGGAAGACAAATGTCACTGGGCGACCCACTCCCCTTTTCCTGTTATCTCATGGATCAAGTGTTCCTTCAGGACCCAATACCAATACGGAAACACCCACCAGCAGTCAGGACGAAACAGCTTCTCAGCCATCTCAGGTAAATGTGGCACCATGCTAACACTCCGTTAACAGGCATTTTTCTTGTTACCACTACTGATTTGCAGATTTACACATAGTATCCTCAAACAAAAATGTCACATTGAGGACATGGACATTTGTGCCCTGCACCATGGTTAACTGGCGTTCATATTTGCCCAGGTCGATTTAAGTACAGATTTAAATAAAGACCCAGTTTAACGTCTCATGTGCTCATTGGTTTTTAGTAAGATATTGCATTCAAAGCAGTTTTGATACTTACAAGGCAAAGAAAAACAACAGTAGGGTGGTAGTGTGTTATTTTAATTTAAATTATATTATGCGAAAATTCAAGTTGGAACAAGTCAGATTAACCTGTAAGTTTTATGTTTAAAAAAAAAAACTACATGCAGGTGTCTTTGTAATAAATGTAGAGATGTCTATATTTAAATTGTTAAAAAGGGCCTCTCTTTGTGATGTGTTGTTAGGGAGACTCCTGTTGGCCCTTAAGAGAAACAGCTGCTGGATCTACCGTTGGTAAACTCATCGCCACCACCACTCCAGACGTGTTAAAATGACCAGCCATGGAGATGACTGCTACTTCTTTTATTATTCCACCTGTACTAAAGTAAGCAAAGGATTAGCCCAAAGCTTACACATACACACATTATATAACAAGTTTGAAAAAAGAAGGTGACCAGAGCGAAGGGTACGATCTTAATGCATTAAGGATGTTTCACATAATTTATCCTGCAGGGAGACAGTTGCCCTTTCAGACACTGTGAGGCAGCAATGGGAAATGAGACCATCTGCAACCTCTGGCAGGAAGGACGCTGCTTTCGTACTGTCTGCAAGTTTCGCCACATGGAGATCACAGTAAGTCAAATTTAAGCATTCAACATAAACTGAAGACTGCTCAGGACTCTCCTTCAAGCTTTGCCCACTCAAGGCTGTGTGTGTCTTGAATGGTCATAATGGAAAGGTAGAAAATGTTCTCCCTGTAAACCAGGGTTAGGAGCTCCACTCCTGACTCTGGACTTGTGTGGAGGAACAGAAATCAATAATCAGTATGCAGTGTAAAGAGAATCTTCAATTAGTTTATCTTCTACATTCAGTAGTTGGTGTTAGTTCACACAAAGATGTCATCAGCCAATCCTTTCTATACATGCTGGTATATGTCGTTTCTGCTACATCACAACAGAAAAACCGAAAGGAGATACCTTGTTATTGGGAGAACCAGCCAGCCGGCTGCCAGAAGCCACACTGTGCTTTCCTCCATGAAAAGCCTCGCTACATTGATGGTATTTTCGTCCCACCTAATAAAAGTGAGTAGAAGTCTTTTACAAAAAACATTGAATTGAAATGATGTTTTTTTTAGACTGTTTGCATTTACCTGTAGAAATATCATAATCACTATAATTCACTCAGGTCTGAGCAAGAATGATGAACAACCACATGAGGAACCAACTCCACCCCCAGCTGCTCCTCTTCCCACTCCAGCTAATCCCCAGCTCAGGGGGGTAATGAAGACAGAAACTCAGGAGCCAGTACCGAGCCCCACTCACCCACCAGTGGTGATTAATCCAGCAGATGATGATGAGGATGAAGATGGTAAGAGAGATTTGATCTCAAAATAGCTAATTTGTCACTTCTAGCTTTTTTTTTTTTCCACATTTTTGTTCCAAATTAAGACCTTACCACCTGTGTCTTTATGTTACCAGACCAGTTCTCTGAGGAGGGAGAGGATTGTAAAGTTGGCCTTTCTCCTAGAAAGTTACCTAAATCGGGTGAGACTGGTGCAAAATGCTAATTTGTGGCTAGAGCTGTAGCAAAAATTCTGAGTAACCATTATCATGTGATTGTGTTTTGATGGAGTAACATGTCTTACAGATGACTCTCTGAACTTTGGAGTGAGCACCCTGGAGGAGATTCGACTGAGAAAGGCCCTGAAGGCCAGCATGAAGAGGGCTGGCTATCCCATCCAGACTGCTGACACTGCAGCCAATGGAGAGAAAGAAAACATCCAGTCATTTTTTCGACCAGCCCTCAATGATGCCAGAGAAGGTAAAAGGCATATTTGTCAAATTTGGATTGTTCCTCCAATATTCTATTGATTGATTCTATTTGGTTTTGACTGCAAATTTGTAAATTAATGTTGAAAACAACCTTGTGAAGCCTAAAAAAAAAATCTGTTTCTGTATAAGTATGATCAAATATGCCATTAGAATTTCAATTCCTAAAAGTCGTTAAAGGAAACCCAATTCAACGTAAAATATTTGTTTATGTGGCCCAAATATGTGTAACTTTAGGATGATAAATACTGAAGGGGAAATTAGAACCAGGTGTTTGAATTAATGGGATGACAATCAGGTGTGAGTATTGGAGGCTCAGCTGTGTTTAAAGAAGAGGCTTCTGGGTCTTCACCATCAAAGTCTAATCTTGACAGAACAGAGGTTTGTAATGTAGTTGTTCTGTCAGGATTGTCAATGCAGAAGTGTTTTTTTGGAATAATGTAGTTTTTTTTGTCTAATTATTTCAATTACCTAGTTGTAGTAGCAGTTACTTTCAGCCTAAAAACAGGTAGGTTTGACTTCAACTGAGGCACCCTTGTCTTTACAGATCCTGGGAGACCAAGACCCAGTGTGGCAGGCAGGCTGGGAAGGAAGGTGCCCAGTGCAGGTAACTGTGCAGTTTTATACCTTAACAGTAGCACTGATAGTAAAAATGTTATTGTATAGATCAGTCTCATGACTTATCCTTGTTGTAGATGTAAATAGTGGAGAAGGTTTCCCACTGAAAAGGAGTCTGGCTGAGCGCTTGGGCAGAGTTGTAGTTGAGGAGGAACCATCAGTGCCCCCACAGAAAGGTAAGTAGTGTGAAAGATCAAAGTGATACCCATGCTATTCATCAAATGTCACCTTTTAGTTTTTTGCTGACAGCCATTCTACTGAGAGATGTTGTATATTAAGGGTCAAGAACAATACTGGGATTGTGTAAAATGTGTTAACAGACTGTGTATATGTAGGGGCCCTAATTCAAATGACAAATTCCAGAATAGAAATTTTATTTTAAATTATTTAATTTTTTGTGTTTCTGTAGCTTTGAAGCCTATTAAGCAAAGACTTGGATTATCTGCTGGTGCTGTTTCACTCACTCAAACAGGTATGAAGTCTCAATAAAATAAGAGGTTAACTTACCACTGTCCCTTATGTTGTCTAAAAAAGACTAATCATCAACGAGATTATTTATTGTTGTTCCCCAACTTTTCCAACAGCTGAGACCAACATGGAGTCAAAGAAAGCTCCAGAGCAGATTCGCATCAAAACTCTGGAGGAGATCAGACAGGAGAAAGCAGCAAAATGTCAGAGTCAGAATGATGGCTCTTCAGTGGTGCCTCCAGAAAGCACTAAAACAATCACCACTAAAGGCACCAAGGGTGTTAAGCGAGCCATCACCATCCAAGATGAGAAGAACCGCAGCCCAAAAAAGGTCAGGCAAGCTGTGGAGAAAATTCCATGCAAGAGCCAGGGAGAGTCCAACACAGCAGGGCCTGTTTCTGAGGCTGCAAATGTTGAGGAGGTTAGAGTCAAGACCCTGGAGGAGATCCGCAGGGAAAAAGCAGCTAGGATGCAGACCCAGGAGGCGGAAAACAAAAGGAACTCTGAGATTTTGGAGAATGGTGCTAAGAAGCCCCGCATACTACGCATCAACAAACTGGCTTCCCAAAGTAAGACAGTGCTGTCATTTCTAGGCCCTTGTATGCTGTTTTCTTTCAGATTTAAAATGTTTATTAGTTTGAGCATTTAAAACCTGAAATTTTCTGTTCAACTGATCAGGTAACATCACAACAGATAAGATTCCTGAAGGAACAGAGAAGATTCCTGAAGGGACAGAAAAGCCAATGAAACCTCAGACTGCTAGTCTTGAGGTATGTCATTGAAGACACTGCAGTATTGGTTGTGGTTGCTTGTCATTCTCCTGACTGTAGGTGATTTTTCTGTGTCTTTTCAGACCAGCTCTGAATCCAGTAACATTGTCAAAGTTAAGACTTTTGAGGAAATCATGCGTGAAAAACGCCTTCGCAAGCAGGAAATCAAGGAGCAGGCAACCTCAGCTGAGGCAAAAACTTCTGAGAGACAGATTTTTGATGGAACTCTGAAGAGGAAGGCTCCTTCTACAGTCAATCTTCGATCATCAGGTTCTTCATCACCTTCCCCCAACACCCCTGACACTACCTCCACCATCCACAAGCTCCCTGTCCGTAAGCTGACCCACCTTAAATCCAAGACTGGTTCGCCTCTTAACAGCTCCATTACTTCTGATACAACAGCAGCTGATAAAACTGTGAAGCAGGGTGAGACTGAGTCGCACTCGCACAGCCCCAGCAGTTCCAGGGAGGTCCCAGACAAAAAGATGAGCAATGCCTCTCAACTGTCCCCCGCTGAGCAGGCCAGAGCAGCTGCTCAGGTTCCCACTGATGATACAACATTGAACAGTAATCATATGACATCCCCAGAAAGCTCTACAGACACCAAAGGTACCTCACCTCTAATGCTGTTATTCATTCCCATTCCAACACTAAGACAACCTAGCTTGTTCTCTGAACAAACTTGTTACACAGGTCAATTATTGTTGCAGACATCTGATTTTTTTAAATGTGATGTAAGCAAAAAATACAGTTTTCTTTTATTTGAGTTGTGTACACACAACTGGAAGCAGAACAGGGCTCTGGTATGCGATGAATCCTCAGCAGTAGCACAGTAATATACCTTTCATACAAATTAATTCTTTGTTTTGTTTTTTAGTGAGGCCCAAACTGAATGTGAAGCCATCTGTTGTGAAGCCTGCAGTGCAGGTGAAACCAGGCCAGAAGAGGAAGGGAGCAGAGCGATCTGCTGTTGCTGCTGTTAAACCTCTGAACAGCACACCCGCATTACTGGAGGAGCCACAGGAGGAGATGCCCTGTAGACACAGACAGGTAGGTCTGTTATAGGTCGAAATCTTCCTGTATCTTTGTATATTGCATTCATCTTAATCTTAGCATTTGTAGCTTTGTACTCTATTTTATTTATGAATTTTAAATTGAGTCCTTAATGTGTTTATGTTGGGTTGAATTGCTGATTACATTCATTTATATGGTTAGTCTGTTAATCTGTAGTCAGTTTCACACTTAGTTTCTCATCTGATGTTGGATCTAAGAAATAAAACTATACAATATGAGAATCTGAACATGCTATTGCTGTTATTGACCTTAAGTTTTTTTTGACAGATGTTCCCATCCTCCAATGCAGAGCCTCAGCTGAGCTCAGCTGTTCCTCATACTCCATGCTCCTTGTTGGACTCGAGCTCCAGCTCCAGCCCTCTGAGAGAGGAGCTCCAGACGGTTCCTGTGTTTAAGCAGAGTTCAAGTCAAGAAACCAAACCCACTATCAGTATTGCTGCTCCTAGAGAGACCTGTACAGTCCCTCAAAGGTAAAAGTCGAAAAAGAACAACTTATTAGGGATGTCAGACTTTACAGTGGAAATATTTAGGGAGTAGGAAGTGACTTTTTCACTTTTAACTTGTGTATTTATAATTGTGCAGTCACAAAATAAGATACTGTTGACTGTATCTTATAGTTAATTCTATAATGTAGCTTCCCTGGGATATAATCCCAGTGACATGAATGCAACACTGTCAGTCACTAAATGAATAACATTTCCCTCTGTTCACAACAGCCCGATCCTGAAGACTCCTACTCAAACTTCCAAACCACGGAGGCAGAGCACAGGTGTGTCGCGCACCACCTCCACCTCTGGCTCTGCTGCAAGCACTTCAGTTGTGGATGATTTTGAAGAGCTGATCAGTGAGTTCACTGGAGACCATTTGGAGGAAGACGTGGACCCTGGCATCGGAGAAGACGACCTGCTGCAGGAGCTGTCAGAGATGATTGACAGCTGAGGGTTCCAATCAGGCAAAATCAATAACCCTACACCAATTTCTCACCCACGACCTTGTCAAGTGACTGTATTTACAAGAAGTGGAGACTATCACACAATATCTACTATAGAGCTTTTTAAAGATGTATTTTTTCTTTAAAGTTTAGCTTGTTCTGTACCTTTTAAACATCTTCTGTCATCCAGCCATTTTTCATTTCCTGCCCATGTAATCATTCTGTGGACCAGATTTGGTTCTAAAGGACTTTGCTTGTCTTTATCATGTCTGTTTTTGATCATTGTCTAAATTTCCAGGCTCTGGGAAGAGAAACTGAAAAGGGCTTGTGTGCTGCAAGAAGTTAACATCCTAAGTTTGTCAAGAATTATTGGTTTAATGGTAAATGTTGGGAATGATAACTGCATCATTTTAGAGAGAAGTCATATTTGTATACTGTGTATGCAAAGAAAAGGGCGAGGTGAACATAGAAATAATGAATACTGCTGCACTTAACAGTAGGCTGCCTTGAGATACTTGTTATTGTTTTTAAATGTATGAGTGGATGATTGTTGCTACTCAGCTAGTTTCCACATGATGTTTCAACGGGAGTTTTACTTTAATGAGAACCCTGTCTACAAAGCAGCAACCTGAGAGAAACTTATATTAATATAAACATTACAGTCGTCTTCTTCAGGTAAATGTTGTTTATAGTTTGTCTACGCAACTCTGATTGAGTGCGTCATCTCCCTGCTTGTTATTATGTTTAACTAAATAGTATTTTGTTTGCATTTGATTTTTGACCAGTTAATTCAGTGGACACAATTTGAAATATGAAGTTGTCATACCTGGTCTGGGATAACTACTCTCTGGTCTTTGTTACTTGATACCTCAGGGACTCTTTCTGATGTTTGTATGTTCTTTATATGATTAACAAACACTGTATTTCAATTCAACATCACTCTTTTCCTGTTTTTATCTGATTTCTTTTTTCTTTTTTTTTCTTGCGCATCATGCGTTTGCTCTGTCCTGCCCCTTTTCCACAAACTTACTGTTCAAAGCGAGTTGTACAGATGATTGTGTAAATAAAAAAAAAAAATGCTTTTAATGACCCGCAAGATCAAGAATTGACTAAATATTTAAAGTAGAGCTCCATTAGTTTGTGCAAGATTTGGTAAATGGTCTGCACTTACACACTTATATAGCACTTTTCTACCTAACTGGTACTCAAAGCACTCAAAGATAACCGCTCTACCTCTGCCCAGTTTGTCAAAAACATTAGGTAGTATGCAAGAAATTAATAATTAGCTGGTTTTAGTAAATATCAGACTTGATAAAAATGTAAATTTACATTTAATCAATTGGCAGATGTAACTAAAATGTCAGATCCATATGTGAATCTTGTTCTAATTCTGGTTTTGCATTAGCCTGTTCTTTGTTCTCCTCATAGACTGTCTATATAAAGATACAGTCTATGTACAGTAGATTGTTTTTTTATTAAACTTATTAAATTCAATTTAAATTTGATTCAAACCAGTTCTGGAGAATTAAGGTGTTATTTAACTGTAAGTTAATAACGGTTGTTCCATGTATGTCGTAAGTTACAGAAACGCCAAACGCCCATAAAAAGCAACACCAATATATTAGTGAGGAATAATAACTGGGTACGTTTGACGCTACAGTGCAATGTCGTCTTCCATCCAGCAGGTGGCGGGACAAGCCACAAGCGTCCCTCTGAACCGCGACACCACGCAGAAGCCGGTAAGCTTCTACTTCCGGGACAGTGGATGTAAACAAAAGGACGTCCCCCCACTGGACATAGCAGCGGTAAAAAAAAAAAAACATGACCAAGCTGGAGCTGTTGAACGTGTTTCTGAACGACAGGTTGACAGCGGCCGCCGAAGAGATTTTCCGCGCCGTTAAAGACACGGTGGTGGAGTATCAGAGTGAAATTCTGCGCTCCAAAGAGGAGAACGAGCGGCTAAGACGGCTCCTCGACGTAGCCGTCCAACGGCTCCTGATGCAGCCAGGTGAGGAGCAGCAGCTGGCCCCTAAACGTCACCCCAGACTCCACTCAATATATAGCAAATTGTAATGGAGCTGTGCTCATGTGTTAAAATGCAGCTAACACCCGGACATTAGGCGTGTTTCATTTATTTTAGTGAGTGAAAACTGACGCTGCAGCAGCGCCAGCGGCGTATAGAATCAAGAGGAACACTGGTTAATAATTACCATGATGAAAACAGCTGAGAATCTTTGTTAATACACTAAAACCATCTTCCAGATCCCAGCATTTGTAGCCCTACGTGATGGATACCGTGGTTCTGATGATCATATATTTTAAGCAATAAGATTTTTAAGGCTGTGCAATGATTGAGTCCTATATTGCGCTTCAGCATACTGCTATTGTGAGATATTGTCAAAAACATTAATTGCTGTACAAACGCTAAAAGACTTGTCATTGTTGAACAGAATAATACTATGATAGTGATTAGGTGACTTTTATTCTGTTCAGATTGTCCTCCTCCTGGTTCGGAACATCTTTAGCCTAATCTAACAGAACACATAAAAACTGTAGGTTTACTAACAGTTATCAAGATTACACAACACTAATCAAAGTAATTCTAAATACATTTTGAATAGATAGTTTTAGTTTGCTTAATTGCTTAATTGTTGAAAATTATCAGTCTTACATATTTGTGTTTGGCAAAAGTATGTTAACCTCTAGGATTATCAGTTCTTTGGGAGGGTAAATTGAATTAATGTGTGTCAGTTAGTAGAATGATAATCATTTGTGAGTCTCAGAGACTCTTGGCTCAAACAAAAGACACTTCTGATGCTTAGAAGAAAAGTTGTTGATGTTCAGAAGGCTAGAAAGGGTTACAAAAGAATTTAGCCTCTGAACAGCAGACTGGACTGGACTCATACCACAGACGCACTGTATGGGAAGGGCTAGAGCAAGCTCTACCTCCTGAGGACCTCCTGTGGCATTAGCCATCCTGTACGGGGTGGTCTGCTGGAGCAGCAGTATCAGGGAGAGGGAGAGGAAGCAGCTGGACAAGGTCATCAAGAAGTCCATCTCTGTTCTGGGCTGTCCTCTGGACTCAGTGAAGGAGGTGGGGAACAGAAGGGTCCTGGCTAAACTAGCATCTATGCTGATCCATGAGTCTCATCCCCTGCAGGACCCCCTGTATGCTCCGGAGAGCAACTTCAGTGACAGGTTGCTGTATGAGAGAGAGATTCTGCAGATCTTTTCTTTCTGCTGCAGTCAGACTCTACAACGAACACTACTAACACTGTACATTTGGCATCCATCTGCTGTGATCGTGTGCAGTACTGTATTGTATTGTAAGGTGAATCACCACCAGTGCATTATACAGTCATATATATGTAGTATATATAGTATTACAATATAAATGGTAATATATAGTCACTACTGTATTTTTTTTTAAATTTATCCATCGATTTCCATACTGTACATACCCAGTGGAACATATTGTACACGTGTATAGTTCTTGCAGCTTTATAGCACTTTAATTTCTTATTTATCTTACATCTTTGCTACTTTTGGCACTCTGCTATGTATTTGTACTTTGCTGTTGCAACAATGCAATTTCCCAATTGTGGGACAAATAAAAGTTTTTATTATCTTATGGTCACTCCAGTAGTCGACTATCGGGTAGATATTGTAAAGTTGGGGAACCACTTTTAACCTACCCAGGATCGATCAACAAAAATCACTACAAGAGCAAGAGTTGAAATAGGAAACTAAAGGTCTATCCGGCAGTGGTTAATATCAGTGTTCATGAGTCCATCATCAGAACACTGAACAACCCGGAGTTGTGAGGAGGAAGCCACTACTCTACAAAAAGAACACTGCTGCCCATCTACAGTTTGCTCAAGACCATGCAGATAAATCAGACGACTGCTGGAAGAATGATATGTAGATAACTGAGCAGGATGGTCATCATTGATCGAGCTCTGGTTTTTGAGTTGAACAAGCAAATTCTACAGGAAAATGTGAACAGAGGAAAATGTGTTCAACAGAAAGTGGGTCATGCAGCAAGACACCAACTCTACAAGTAATTTAAATAAAGAATGGTCAAAGCAGAAGAAATGTAATGTTTTGGAATGACTGGGTCCCAGTCCTGACCTTACTTCTATAGAAATGCTGTGGAAGGACTCAAAGCAAATAATATTATAATTAATTAATTATATAGTGCTTTAAACACGACATCTTGTTGATCAAAGTACTTACATAAAATAGAATAAATAGGAAAAGCAAGAGAGTTAATGCAGGAAGCCAAGCAGCATCCCTGAAATGAAGCTGTTCTGTGGGAAAGATTGGAATGGCCCAAACTGATGTGCAGAGATGAGTCCAGAAACGTTTAGTTGAAATTATTGCTGGGAAAGCGTGTTGAACAAGTTACTAAAAGAACAAGTTTACATACTTTTGCTCTACAAATTTGTAAGATTGGGCAAGTTTCCTTATTACAGTGCCTATAAAAATATTCACCCCCTTGGATGTTTCGTCATTTTATTGACATTATAAATCAATCATGGTCAATAAAAGTTGGTTACTTTGACAAAATAAAATGTCAGAAAAATACCTCAATAAAGTCTAAGTGAAAACGGGTTTTTACAAAGTAATGTCTTGTCAAGGTAGAGGGTAAGATGAATGCGGCAAAATATAGGACAATCCTGAAGGAAAATCTTATTCAGTCGTCAAGACAACTACAGCTTGGAGGAAGATTTGAGACAAGACACACAAGACAATGACCGATAGCATACAGTGAAAGCTACAAAATGAAATGATTTACCAACAACAAGGTGAATGTTCTGGAGTGGTCGAGTCAAAGTCCAGACATCAATCTAATAGAGAATTTGTGGATGGATTTGAAAAGGGCTGTTTACACCTGATCCCCACGCAACCTGACAGAGCTTGAGCAGTTTTGCAAAGAAGAATGGGATAAAATTCCAGTGTCCAGATGTTCAAGCTTAATTGAGACCTATACACACAGACTCCATGCTTTGATTGTAGCCAAAGGTACATCAACTAAATACTGACCTGAAGGGGGGGAATATTAATGTAAACACTAATGTCATCTTATGTATTTTTATTAATTTGACATTACTTTGTAGAAACCTGTTTTCACTTTGGCATTAATGAGTTATTTTTCTGAAATTTCTTTGTCAAAGTCGCCAACTTTTATTGACCATGACTGATTTATAATGTCAATAAAAGGATAAAATATCCAAGGGGCTGAATACTTTTTATAGGCACTGTCAGTGTAATTGTTTTGCTCTCATTTTTTTCTTTGGGTTCTCTATCCAGTTTCAGTTTCATCTAAAAGCTGAGATCACAAAACTGAGCTATAAAATGTTTCACCTTAAAATGTGTCAGCGATAGTTGATATGCAGAAATCAATCTCTATTTATTAATCAAATTGTAAAGTTGCCACATCTATTGAGTTCCACACAAAGTCAGGAATAGAGTTTGTGTGAGAGAACAGAGTGAAACAGTTTAGCTTATATGGTTTACATTGAACAGCACCTTACAGGCGAGGCTTAGCTTGAAGAGACGCAGCAATGTATTTATACAAATCCACCTAGCATGACTTTGATGCCTGTTACCTTTCAGAACCCCCATCTGTTCTTCCTGAAGGAGATGGTCAGCCCTTTGGGTCTGATTGGAGGAGCAGTATGGAGCTGCTGCCACAAGTTAAAGAAGAGCCAAAACTCGGGAACATTCCAAAAGATTGTTCACGTGAAGCACAAGACTCAGAGGGAGGAAACTCTAGTCATGTTGAGCCACTACAGAGGTTACATACATCAGAGAGTGTGTGCAGCAGCCAGAGTGTCTCCCCAACTCCTCTAATATCCCAGGAGATTAAGGCAGAGAGCAACAGAGAAGACAACAGGACACAGCAGCCAGTCATCAGCTTAACATCATCTCCCGCTGTTAATTCCAACAACTGCAGAATGGCTCAGAGTGGTGCTTGTGGTGGCAACGCCAAGACTCACAGGACGAAAACCGAGCAGCAGATTAAAGGGCTACTTCGCTCGAATGGAAAACAGAGCACACATATACTGCAGATCAAGAATGCAAGATCCCTGAAGCCACCTGCACCTCGCTCCTCTCACCCGAGCCAGAGCATCCAGAGGTGGCACAACTGTAAGGAGTGTGGTAAGGGCTTCAGCTTCGCCTGCCAGCTGGAGGTCCACATGCGCTGGCACACCAAGGAGAAGCCGTACAGCTGTGCAGTGTGCCGCAAGAGCTTCACCACGGTCAGCATGCTAAAGAGGCACCACCGCATCCACACCGGAGAGAAACCATTCCGCTGCCACGTCTGCGGCAAATGTTTCAACCAGTCGGCACACCTTAACACGCACTTCAGGCTCCACACGAGAGAGAGGGCCAGCTGGACTAGAGCACCACACGCCAAGTGAATGAAGGAGGTGACAAAAACAGGAAATTAAACTGTAAACGTTGACATGCTTGAAATGGCCAACTGTCAGGTTCAGTCAGTGTACAATGATGTTTCACTGTGCGTCTTAGTGTTGTGCAATAAAATGTGAGTTATGAAAGTTTCTGTGATGATTATCACTCAAAGGTATTAAAAGCATAGAAGGATTATTCGCTTCTCTTCAATTTCATAGCTAAAGGTGCATTTCCAT